>NW_026613682.1:0-58892 GCF_903798145.1 Danio aesculapii | reverse complement strand
TAAAACTGCTCAAAACAGTGAAAATGAACAATGTTTTTGTTTTTAACAACATAATATGCAGTATTAAACATGTTTTAACAAGTTGCAAGTGAATACTGAGTGAAATGAGAGAGTTTGCAGAACAGCCTATTTCTGCATAGCAGGAATCAGATTATTTCAGCTTTCTAAGGCCAAAAACAGCAAGTGATAAAAACTGCTCAAAACAGTGAAAATGAACAATGTTTTTGTTTTTAACAACATAATATGCAGTATTAAACATGTTGTAACAAGTTGCAAGTGAATACTGAGTGAAATGAGAGAGTTTGCAGAACAGCCTAATTCTGCATTGCAGGAATCAGCTTATTACAGCTTTCTAAGGCCAAAAACAGCAAGTGATAAAAACTGCTCAAAACAGTGAAAATGATCATTCTTTTTGTTTTTAACAACATAATAGGCAGTATTAAACATGTTGTAACAAGTTGCAAGTGAATACTGAGTGAAATGAGAGAGTTTGCAGAACAGCCTATTTCTGCATAGCAGGAATCAGATTATTTCAGCTTTCTAAGGCCAAAAACAGCAAGTGATAAAAACTGCTCAAAACAGTGAAAATGAACAATGTTTTTGTTTTTAACAACATAATATGCAGTATTAAACATGTTGTAAGAAGTTGCAAGTGAATACTGAGTAAATGAGAGAATTTTGCAGAACAGCCTATTTCTGCATTGCAGGAATCAGCTTATTTTACCTTTCTAAGGCCAAAAACAGCAATTGATAAAAACTGCTCAAAACAGTGAAAATGATCATTCTTTTTGTTTTCAACAACATAATATGCAGTATTAAACATGTTGTAACAAGTTGCAAGTGAATACTGAGTGAAATGAGAGAGTTTGCAAAATGACAAATTCTGCATTGCAGGAATCAGTTTATTTCAGCTTTCTAAGGCCGAAAACAGCAAGTGATAAAAACTGCTCAAAACAGTGAAAATGAACAATTTTTTGTTTTTAGCAACATAATATGCAGTATTAAACATGTTAACAAGTTGCAAGTGAATACTGAGTGAAATGAAAGAGTTTGCAGAACAGCCTATTTCTGTATAGCAGGAATCAGATTATTTCAGCTTTCTAAGGCCAAAAACAGCAAGTGATAAAAACTGCTCAAAACAGTGAAAATGAACAAGGTTTTTGTTTTTAACAACATAATATGCAGTATTAAACATGTTGTAACAAGTTGCAAGTGAATACTGAGTTAAATGAGAGAGTTTGCAGAACAGCCTATTTCTGCATTGCAGGAATCAGCTTATTACAGCTTTCTAAGGCCAAAAACAGCAATTGATAAAAACTGCTCAAAACAGTGAAAATGATCATTCTTTTTGTTTTTAACAACATAATAGGCAGTATTAAACATGTTGTAACAAGTTGCAAGTGAATACTGAGTGAAATGAGAGAGTTTGCAGAACAGCCTATTTCTGCATAGCAGGAATCAGATTATTTCAGCTTTCTAAGGCCAAAAACAGCAAATGATAAAAACTGCTCAAAACAGTGAAAATGAACAATGTTTTTGTTTTTAACAACATAATATGCAGTATTAAACATGTTTTAACAAGTTGCAAGTGAATACTGAGTGAAATGAGAGAGTTTGCAGAACAGCCTATTTCTGCATTGCAGGAATCAGCTTATTTTAGCTTTCTAAGGCCAAAAACAGCAATTGATAAAAACTGCTCAAAACAGTGAAAATGATCATTCTTTTTGTTTTTAACAACATAATAGGCAGTATTAAACATGTTGTAACAAGTTGCAAGTGAATACTGAGTGAAATGAGAGAGTTTGCAGAACAGCCTATTTCTGCATAGCAGGAATCAGATTATTTCAGCTTTCTAAGGCCAAAAACAGCAAGTGATAAAAACTGCTCAAAACAGTGAAAATGAACAATGTTTTTGTTTTTAACAACATAATATGCAGTATTAAACATGTTGTAACAAGTTGCAAGTGAATACTGAGTGAAATGAGAGAGTTTGCAGAACAGCCTATTTCTGCATTGCAGGAATCAACTTATTTTAGCTTTCTAAGGCCAAAAACAGCAAGTGATAAAAACTGCTCAAAACAGTGAAAATGATCATTCTTTTTGTTTTTAACAACATAATATGCAGTATTAAACATGTTTTAACAAGTTGCAAGTGAATACTGAGTGAAATGAGAGAGTTTGCAAAATGACAAATTCTGCATTGCAGGAATCAGCTTATTTTACCTTTCTAAGGCCAAAAACAGCAATTGATAAAAACTGCTCAAAACAGTGAAAATGATCATTCTTTTTGTTTTCAACAACATAATATGCAGTATTAAACATGTTGTAACAAGTTGCAAGTGAATACTGAGTGAAATGAGAGAGTTTGCAGAACAGCCTATTTCTGCATAGCAGGAATCAGATTATTTCAGCTTTCTAAGGCCGAAAACAGCAAGTGATAAAAACTGCTCAAAACAGTGAAAATGAACAATAATTTTTGTTTTTAACAACATAATATGCAGTATTAAACATGTTGTAACAAGTTGCAAGTGAATACTGAGTAAATGAGAGAGTTTTCAGAACAGCCTATTTCTGCATTGCAGGAATCAGATTATTTCAGCTTTCTAAGGCCAAAAACAGCAAGTGATAAAAACTGCTCAAAACAGTGAAAATGATCATTCTTTTTGTTTTTAACAACATAATATGCAGTATTAAACATGTTGTAACAAGTTGCAAGTGAATACTGAGTGAAATGAAGAGAGTTTGCAGAACAGCCTATTTATGCATTGCAGGAATCAGATTATTTCAGCTTTCTAAGGCCAAAAACAGCAAGTGATAAAAACTGCTCAAAACAGTGAAAATGAACAATGTTTTTGTTTTTAACAACATAATATGCAGTATTAAACATGTTTTAACAAGTTGCAAGTGAATACTGAGTGAAATGAGAGAGTTTGCAGAACAGCCTATTTCTGTATAGCAGGAATCAGATTATTTCAGCTTTCTAAGGCCAAAAACAGCAAGTGATAAAAACTGCTCAAAACAGTGAAAATGAACAAGGTTTTTGTTTTTAACAACATAATATGCAGTATTAAACATGTTGTAACAAGTTGCAAGTGAATACTGAGTAAATGAGAGAAGTTTGCAGAACAGCCTATTTCTGCATTGCAGGAATCAACTTATTTACAGCTTTCTAAGGCCAAAAACAGCAATTGATAAAAACTGCTCAAAACAGTGAAAATGATCATTCTTTTTGTTTTCAACAACATAATATGCAGTATTAAACATGTTGTAACAAGTTGCAAGTGAATACTGAGTGAAATGAGAGAGTTTGCAGAACATGACTAATTCTGCATTGCAGGAATCAGCTTATTTCAGCTTTCTAAGGCCGAAAACAGCAAGTGATAAAAACTGCTCAAAACAGTGAAAATGAACAATGTTTTTGTTTTTAGCAACATAATATGCAGTATTAAACATGTTAACAAGTTGCAAGTGAATACTGAGTGAAATGAGAGAGTTTGCAGAACAGCCTATTTCTGCATAGCAGGAATCAGATTATTTCAGCTTTCTAAGGCCAAAAACAGCAAGTGATAAAAACTGCTCAAAACAGTGAAAATGAACAATGTTTTTGTTTTTAACAACATAATATGCAGTATTAAACATGTTGTAACAAGTTGCAAGTGAATACTGAGTGAAATGAGAGAGTTTGCAGAACAGCCTATTTCTGCATTGCAGGAATCAGCTTATTACAGCTTTCTAAGGCCAAAAACAGCAATTGATAAAAACTGCTCAAAACAGTGAAAATGATCATTCTTTTTGTTTTTAACAACATAATAGGCAGTATTAAACATGTTGTAACAAGTTGCAAGTGAATACTGAGTGAAATGAGAGAGTTTGCAGAACAGCCTATTTCTGCATAGCAGGAATCAGATTATTTCAGCTTTCTAAGGCCAAAAACAGCAAATGATAAAAACTGCTCAAAACAGTGAAAATGAACAATGTTTTTGTTTTTAACAACATAATATGCAGTATTAAACATGTTTTAACAAGTTGCAAGTGAATACTGAGTGAAATGAGAGAGTTTGCAGAACAGCCTAATTCTGCATTGCAGGAATCAGCTTATTTAGCTTTCTAAGGCCAAAAACAGCAATTGATAAAAACTGCTCAAAACAGTGAAAATGATCATTCTTTTTGTTTTTAACAACATAATAGGCAGTATTAAACATGTTGTAACAAGTTGCAAGTGAATACTGAGTGAAATGAGAGAGTTTGCAGAACAGCCTATTTCTGCATAGCAGGAATCAGATTATTTCAGCTTTCTAAGGCCAAAAACAGCAAGTGATAAAAACTGCTCAAAACAGTGAAAATGAACAATGTTTTTGTTTTTAACAACATAATATGCAGTATTAAACATGTTGTAAGAAGTTGCAAGTGAATACTGAGTAAAATGAGAGAATTTTCAGAACAGCCTATTTCTGCATTGCAGGAATCAACTTATTTTAGCTTTCTAAGGCCAAAAACAGCAAGTGATAAAAACTGCTCAAAACAGTGAAAATGATCATTCTTTTTGTTTTTAACAACATAATATGCAGTATTAAACATGTTGTAACAAGTTGCAAGTGAATACTGAGTGAAATGAGAGAGTTTGCAGAACATACCTAATTCTGCATTGCAGGAATCAGCTTATTTAGCTTTCTAAGGCCAAAAACAGCAATTGATAAAAACTGCTCAAAACAGTGAAAATGATCATTCTTTTTGTTTTTAACAACATAATATGCAGTATTAAACATGTTGTAACAAGTTGCAAGTGAATACTGAGTGAAATGAGAGAGTTTGCAGAACAGCCTATTTCTGCATAGCAGGAATCAGATTATTTCAGCTTTCTAAGGCCAAAAACAGCAAGTGATAAAAACTGCTCAAAACAGTGAAAATGAACAATGTTTTTGTTTTTAACAACATAATATGCAGTATTAAACATGTTGTAACAAGTTGCAAGTGAATACTGAGTGAAATGAGAGAGTTTGCAGAACAGCCTATTTCTGCATTGCAGGAATCAGACTTATTTAGCTTTCTAAGGCCAAAAACAGCAAGTGATAAAAACTGCTCAAAACAGTGAAAATGATCATTCTTTTTGTTTTTAACAACATAATATGCAGTATTAAACATGTTTTAACAAGTTGCAAGTGAATACTGAGTGAAATGAGAGAGTTTGCAGAACAGCCTATTTCTGCATTGCAGGAATCAGCTTATTTCAGCTTTCTAAGGCCAAAAACAGCAAGTGATAAAAACTGCTCAAAACAGTGAAAATGATCATTCTTTTTGTTTTTAACAACATAATATGCAGTATTAAACATGTTGTAACAAGTTGCAAGTGAATACTGAGTGAAATGAGAGAGTTTGCAGAACAGCCTATTTCTGCATAGCAGGAATCAGATTATTTCAGCTTTCTAAGGCCAAAAACAGCAAGTGATAAAACTGCTCAAAACAGTGAAAATGAACAATGTTTTTGTTTTTAACAACATAATATGCAGTATTAAACATGTTGTAACAAGTTGCAAGTGAATACTGAGTGAAATGAGAGAGTTTGCAGAACAGCCTATTTCTGCATTGCAGGAATCAGCTTATTTAAGCTTTCTAAGGCCAAAAACAGCAAGTGATAAAAACTGCTCAAAACAGTGAAAATGATCAATTCTTTTTGTTTTTAACAACATAATATGCAGTATTAAACATGTTGTAACAAGTTGCAAGTGAATACTGAGTGAAATGAGAGAGTTTGCAGAACAGCCTATTTCTGCATTGCAGGAATCAGCTTATTTACAGCTTTCTAAGGCCAAAAACAGCAATTGATAAAAACTGCTCAAAACAGTGAAAATGATCATTCTTTTTGTTTTAACAACATAATATGCAGTATTAAACATGTTGTAACAAGTTGCAAGTGAATACTGAGTGAAATGAGAGAGTTTGCAGAACAGCCTATTTCTGCATAGCAGGAATCAGATTATTTCAGCTTTCTAAGGCCAAAAACAGCAAGTGATAAAAACTGCTCAAAACAGTGAAAATGAACAATGTTTTTGTTTTTAACAACATAATATGCAGTATTAAACATGTTGTAACAAGTTGCAAGTGAATACTGAGTGAAATGAGAGAGTTTGCAGAACAGCCTATTTCTGCATTGCAGGAATCAGCTTATTTCAGCTTTCTAAGGCCAAAAACAGCAAGTGATAAAAACTGCTCAAAACAGTGAAAATGATCATTCTTTTTGTTTTTAACAACATAATATGCAGTATTAAACATGTTGTAACAAGTTGCAAGTGAATACTGAGTGAAATGAGAGAGTTTGCAGAACAGCCTATTTCTGCATAGCAGGAATCAGATTATTTCAGCTTTCTAAGGCCAAAAACAGCAAGTGATAAAAACTGCTCAAAACAGTGAAAATGAACAATGTTTTTGTTTTTAACAACATAATATGCAGTATTAAACATGTTGTAACAAGTTGCAAGTGAATACTGAGTGAAATGAGAGAGTTTGCAGAACAGCCTATTTCTGCATTGCAGGAATCAGCTTATTTCAGCTTTCTAAGGCCAAAAACAGCAAGTGATAAAAACTGCTCAAAACAGTGAAAATGAACAATGTTTTTGTTTTTAACAACATAATATGCAGTATTAAACATGTTTAACAAGTTGCAAGTGAATACTGAGTGAAATGAGAGAGTTTGCAGAACAGCCTATTTCTGCATTGCAGGAATCAGCTTATTACAGCTTTCTAAGGCCAAAAACAGCAATTGATAAAAACTGCTCAAAACAGTGAAAATGATCATTCTTTTTGTTTTTAACAACATAATAGGCAGTATTAAACATGTTGTAACAAGTTGCAAGTGAATACTGAGTGAAATGAGAGAGTTTGCAGAACAGCCTATTTCTGCATTGCAGGAATCAGCTTATTTCAGCTTTCTAAGGCCGAAAACAGCAAGTGATAAAAACTGCTCAAAACAGTGAAAATGAACAATGTTTTTGTTTTTAACAACATAATATGCAGTATTAAACATGTTGTAACAAGTTGCAAGTGAATACTGAGTGAAATGAGAGAGTTTGCAGAACAGCCTATTTCTGTATAGCAGCCCAGCAAGCATTTTTTGGTCTAAAAGACGTCTATTAGACGTCTAAACATAGCCTAGACGTCTAGGCTAAATCACGGCTAAATTTGGGCTGTCAGTGAAAATCTAATAGACGTCTAACCATAGCCCAAGATTAGACTAGACGTGATTTAGACGCCTTTTCAATGGCTACATATATACGTCTAAAAGCCGGTGAATTTTGGTCTAGGCTAAATAATGGTTAAATTTGGGATGTCAGTGAAAATCTAATAGACGTCTAAGTACAGCCCATACATAAACAAGTCATCAAAATTTCAGCTAATGAATGATTGTGTTTATACATTTAATAAACAACAAAAATACACATATACATATCAACATTTTTGATCAACAGGTTCTCAAAAATGCAATCCATTCAAATTAATTAAACAAAGCTTTTAATAATGAAAGCAACATTAACAATATTAAAAACATTAAACAATACAAAATAAATATATATAAAAATGTCAAAGTTATGACAAAACAAATAAGATAAATTATTTTTTTTTTCCTGTTGAACACAGAAGATATTTTAAAGAAAGCTGAAAACCTGTAAAAATATACCATGGAAGTACAGGTTATATACCAATGGTCACAGGTATTCAGCTTTCTTCAAAATATCTTGTGTTCAACAGAATAAAGAAACTCAAAGGCTGTCATTTTTGCTTTATATGCACTCAAAATTATTCTTGTGTTTTGAGGATGTTTTAGGTTTTTATCTGGACTTTAAACAAGTTGGGACCATTGCTGTCTATAGAGAATGAGAGCTGTCAGATTTCACCTGAAGTATCTTAATTTGTACTGTGAAGACAAATCAATGTTTGGTACGACACGGATAATTAAATGTTTTCATTTCTAGTTAAAAAAACCCTTTAAGTGTACATGAACCCAAAAAGTCCATCCAATCTATATGTGACCCTCAGCAGGTTCTGCAAAACTTCTACACCCACATCTGTAGGTCTGTCCCCAGGACCAGCATCCTTAGCCCAAACGATAAAGATCTCCACTGTTGTGTGTGCATTGAGATTCAGCCACTGCACTTTCAGTCCTGCAGAAAAAGGAGAGAAAATACTGAGAAGTGTTGCAAACTCAGTCCTGTGACTGTGAGATTTACAAATACATTTATGAAAGGAAGATGGGTTGACACACTTACCACATATTCCTTTAAGTCTTCATTGAGGTAGATGCACAGACTCTTCAAATGAGGTAGGTCTTCAGGACACAATCACGCTTGATGGTTACATATTAAAACTAGAAGAAAAAAGACATTTATTAACATAAAAAATAATTAGTCACAGGTTTACAGCTTAAAGCTGATTACTTATTTACACATTTAAATTCAATTATTTATTCACTTATTTTAACTATTTTAGTATCAATGTGTTATATTCAATGTTTCTTTGTCAACAGCAGTTATATGGATAATGCTAAATTATCAATATTTGAATATTGTTTAATATTCATTCTCTGTGTTTGATGTGACTCGAAAGCTTCATCCAGCTTGTGAATGTACATGGGCAATCTACATATGGACAGGGAAACCAGCAAATGTGGTCATAGTGTAAATGTTTTAGTCTAAAGTGTTTAAGCAACTCATACCTGCTAGACTGCTCATTTTACACAGCCACACTCAAATATCTGTGGAGGAAAAACAAACAATTACAAATATTAGAGAAGCATTATAATAACAACTATCAGCTTACTTTATACTAGATTTTACTGTGACAAGTCAAAATACAGTTAATCATATTACAAAAAAAATGACATTTTCCATAACATAGTAAAGTTTATTTATAAAATATAAATCAATAAAAAAATCAGAAATTAACTTTTCTAAATAGATTTTCTAAAAACAGAATTAACTTGGTACTTGTGTTTAAAAGTCTCTTGTTATAAAATCACAATCAAATATGATTTAAAACTCAGAAATGCAGAAGTTTCATCTCATGACTGACATTTTTATTTGACTTCATGAGGCAATTTAATTAAGACGACTCGCAATGTACACACTAAATGCTCTTAATCACCGAACTTTGCTTAATAAGTGTTTAATTTTGCGTGTTTAAAATGTTGTAACACTCCCTCACAGCGTTTTTGTTTGTCTAAGATTTTTGGAATAAAGAGTGCCTGTGCAATGATATTAGCGTAATACTATATTAAAACTCGCACATATAATAAAAAACATTGCTAAACAACATGATATTAAAGCAGATTACACTTACCTTGCAGGACACTCGCGCTCGCAATCCAACGCGCTACAATTTTCAAACCGCAACAGCTTCTTCCTCTTGATTTGTTGGTCCATTTCAGCCGAGCCGACTCGACAAATATGCAATACCACCATCTATCGTGTGGAGTACAGAACTGCATTGATTTTTCTTAACTGATCTGACTTGTTTTACCGTGAGATATATGTAATAATATAAAGCCCATCTAATTCGAAGCTTAATTATGGCTACAAATAGAGCATGTCACGAAATTACACCTTAACACTTACTGATAATGCGTGCGTGATGCACGCGCTGCACGGCCAAATACGGTGAATCAGTTAAGGCTATCAGTGGGCTATAAATAGCCGGCCGGATGACGAGCTAATTCAAGGCTACGCTCAGACTATGAAAATAGCATATATTTTAAAAAACCCAAACACCTTATATGCGATTGACTTTCCTTACTTGAAGGAATATCATACATATCACAAGGTATTTTGCCAAAAAAGACAGGTAAGCAAATTTAAGATTTTTTGGGCTAGAGATGGGTTACACATAGCCGGACTAGATTGGGTCTATACTTCACCGAGAAACTGAAACTACGTCAATTACTTGCAGGAACCTCATAAACGTTATTGACTTTTCTTACATGATGGAGTATCATACATATCATAAGCTTTATTTAGCCAAAAAACAACATGCAACCAAATTTAAGGTTATTCGGGCTAAAATTGGGTTACACGTAGCCGGGCTAGATCTGGTCTATACTTCACCTAGCCGGTGAAATGACGGCTATTGCTTGCTGGGAGGAATCAGATTATTTCAGCTTTCTAAGGCCAAAAACAGCAAGTGATAAAAACTGCTCAAAACAGTGAAAATGAACAATGTTTTTGTTTTTAACAACATAATATGCAGTATTAAACATGTTGTAACAAGTTGCAAGTGAATACTGAGTTAAATGAGAGAGTTTGCACAATGACAAATTCTGCATTGCAGGAATCAGCTTATTTAGCTTTCTAAGGCCAAAAACAGCAATTGATAAAAACTGCTCAAAACAGTGAAAATGATCATTCTTTTTGTTTTCAACAACATAATATGCAGTATTAAACACTGTTGTAACAAGTTGCAAGTGAATACTGAGTGAAATGAGAGAGTTTGCAGAACAGCCTATTTCTGCATTGCAGGAATCAGTTTATTTCAGCTTTCTAAGGCCGAAAACAGCAAGTGATAAAAACTGCTCAAAACAGTGAAAATGAACAATGTTTTTGTTTTTAACAACATAATATGCAGTATTAAACATGTTTAACAAGTTGCAAGTGAATACTGAGTGAAATGAGAGAGTTTGCAGAACAGCCTATTTCTGTATAGCAGGAATCAGATTATTTCAGCTTTCTAAGGCCAAAAACAGCAAGTGATAAAAACTGCTCAAAACAGTGAAAATGAACAATGTTTTTGTTTTTAACAACATAATATGCAGTATTAAACATGTTGTAACAAGTTGCAAGTGAATACTGAGTTAAATGAGAGTTTGCAGAACAGCCTAATTCTGCATTGCAGGAATCAGCTTATTTTAGCTTTCTAAGGCCAAAAACAGCAATTGATAAAAACTGCTCAAAACAGTGAAAATGATCATTCTTTTTGTTTTTAACAACATAATAGGTAGTATGAAACATGTTGTAACAAGTTGCAAGTGAATACTGAGTGAAATGAGAGAGTTAGCAGAACAGCCTATTTCTGCATTGCAGGAATCAGCTTATTTCAGCTTTCTAAGGCCGAAAACAGCAAGTTATAAAAACTGCTCAAAACAGTGAAAATGAATAATGTTTTTGTTTTTAACAACATTGTGGAGAGGTAAGCATGATCGAACACTCAATGAGGGGGGAGAGCAGGCTTGGAGCCCGGCGGCTAATCAGCAGGCCAATCAGAAATAATAAATAACACCTGTTTATTCTAGTGATTGGGCCGGAGAGACAACCTTCTTAAGGAGAACAGAAGGAGCAGCCGGGAGAAGAGAGAGAGCGCACACACACACATACACTACGGGTGTTGTGCACGCATTAGAAAAAATAAAACTGTACTGCTTACCTGAATCGCCGACCCTGTCTTCTTCTTCCCTCACTAACGAACATTGCTACAGTGGTGCCGAAACCCGGGAAGAAGAAGAAACTTTGCTGCCAGAATGGTTACTCCGTCTTCCAGTCCATGTGCGGAAGTCATCCAGGCGCTCGCGGCCCTCCACCAACAACAACATCGTGCGCTGGGGGACCTGAGAGAAAATCTGGAACAACGCTTCCAAGTCCTCGTAGAGGCCCAGCGGGAGGACCGCGAGCTAATCCGGAGTCTGCTGGCCCAGGAGATCCGGCCCGCTCCGACATCTACCGCCCACCCTCCCATCTCGCTACAGAAGATGGCACCGGAGGACGATCCAAAAGTTTTCCTGAACCTCTTCGAGAGGTTGGCGGAGGCGTGTGGCTGGCCGCGGGCCGAGTGGCCGGTAAGAGTTATCCCCCTGCTGTCAGGCGAAGCCCAAATTGCCGTGCAGCAGCTACCGGCCCAGAATCTCCTGGAGTATGCTCACCTGAAGCGAGCCGTTCTCCAGCGGGCCGGCCGCAACCCGGAAGAGCAGCGTCAGCTCTTCCGCTCCATGGAGCTGACTGCCAGTGGCCGGCCCTTCGTGTTCGCTCAGCAGCTCCGTGACGCCTGCAGCAGATGGCTGGTGAAGGATGGCCGGACCACTGACCAGCTGGTGGATGCCGTGGTGCTGGAGCAATTCATCACCCGCCTCCCCTCCCGAACATCGGAGTGGGTCCAGTGCCACCGGCCAGAGGATCTGGAGACGGCCATCCGGCTGGCGGAGGATCACCTGGTGGCGAGGTCCAGGGTCGGCGAAATAACCTCTCTCTCTTCTCCCCCTCTCCCTCTCTCTCCTCCTGTTCCCAGGCCCAGACTGCGGGGACCGCCCACACCAGCACCCAGATGGCGGTGCACAGAGGCGGATCTGCCGAACGTCCCAAGGGGGGCGGGTCCATATCCGGACGGCGGGGTGGAGCCACGACCCCTGGCGATTCTCCAGACAGCGCCAGGTCTCTCTCCGGTTCAATCGGTTGGTCTTGCTGGCCCTGGGGGTATAGTGAGAAGGGCTGGGCCGATGCCTTGGCGCCGCTGGGGCGAGAATAGCACACCACAAACCTGCTCCATGAAGGAGGTGAGTGCGCTGATTCGGGTCCCCGCCACGCCAATCCTCGCCCCCGGTCGCGACGGGCTATACCGGATACCAGTGAGTATAAAAGGGGGTACATATCAAGCTTTGGTGGATTCGGGGTGCAACCAAACCTCCATCCACCAAAGCCTGCTTCAAGACCCGGCATTGGATACGAGCCGCACAGTAAGGGTAAGGTGTGTGCACGGGGATGTAATTCACTACCCGCTAACGGCGATAGACATTCAATTCCGGGGTAAAAAGCATAGCGTTGAGGTAGCAGTTAACCCGCACCTCAAACACCCGCTAATTCTGGGAACCAATTGGCCTGGATTTAATAGATTATTAGGGGTCTTATGTGCGGGTGTGTCTTGGAAGCAGAAATCGCCGGATAGGGGGTGTGTCGCTCAGCTGGGGGAATCCCAAGCGGTGACGTCTAGCGCTGTCTCAGGGGAAGGGCTGGGAATTTCCCGGTGTAAAGACTTTCCCCTGGAACAGTCGCGTGACGACACGCTAAGACACGCACTCGAAAGAGTGCAGGTGATAGATGGGGAGAACCTTCAGCCTGACCGGCCCCTCTCCTATCCATATTTTGCGATCATTAATGACAGGGTGTATCGAGTGACCCAAGACGCTCAGACAAAAGAAGATACTACCCAATTATTAGTACCAAAGAGCCGCCGGGAAATGCTTTTCCAGGCGACTCATGCTAATCCTATGGCCGGACATTTAGGTCAGGCGGCCACATTAAATCGCCTCATGACCCGATTCTTTTGGCCGGGCATTCACGGGGATGTCAGTAGATGGTGCGCTGCGTGCCGTGAATGTCAGCTGGTAAATCCACCGGCCACCCCAAAAGCGCCTTTGCGCCCGTTACCAATTATGGAGATGCCGTTCGAGAGAATTGGTATGGATCTCATCGGGCCATTAGAGCGATCCGCACGCGGGCACCGGTTTGCACTAGTCCTAGTGGATTATGCAACCCGCTACCCGGAAGCAGTTGCGCTCCGTAACATCTCAGCAAAAAGTGTTGCGGAAGATCTGTTTCGTATAATCTCCCGAGTGGGAATCCCCAAGGAGATTCTCACTGATCAAGGCACCGCGTTCATGTCACGCACCATGCGCGAACTTTATGGATTATTGGGCATTAAATCCATTCGCACCAGCGTCTATCACCCACAAACAGACGGGCTGGTGGAAAGGTTTAATCGCACACTTAAATCAATGATCCGTAAATTCGTTCACGAGGACGCGAAAAATTGGGATAAGTGGTTAGAGCCCTTGTTATTTGCTGTGCGGGAGGTTCCCCAAGCCTCCACGGGGTTTTCCCCCTTCGAGCTTCTCTATGGCAGACAGCCCAGAGGGGTTTTGGATGTCATTAGAGAGGCTTGGGAGGACGAGCCTTCTAAGAGTAAAAATGAAATTCAGTATATTCTGGACCTTAGAGCAAAACTCCATACACTGGGGCGGCTCTCTACGGAGAATTTGCTTAAGGCTCAGGATGACCAACGCCGGCAATATGACAAGGGCACTAAACTACGTAAATTTGCACAGGGAGATAAAGTCCTTGTACTGCTACCCACTTCCAGCTCTAAATTACTCGCCAAGTGGCAAGGGCCGTTTGTGGTCACACGACGAGTCGGTGATCTCGATTACGAGGTGGTTCGTTCGGACAGGGCTGATTCACGTCAGATTTATCACATTAATCTGCTGAAGCAGTGGAGGGAGCCAGAGGAAGTGGCGCTGGCTACGCTTGTTACTAACGAGGATGACCTGGGGCCAGAGAGCCCCAGGAATCAGATTATTTCAGCTTTCTAAGGCCAAAAACAGCAAGTGATAAAAACTGCTCAAAACAGTGAAAATGATTATTCTTTTTGTTTTTAACAACATAATAGGCAGTATTAAACATGTTGTAACAAGTTGCAAGTGTATACTGAGTGAAATGAGAGAGTTTGCAGAACAGCCTATTTCTGCATAGCAGGAATCAGATTATTTCAGCTTTCTAAGGCCAAAAACAGCAAGTGATAAAAACTGCTCAAAACAGTGAAAATGAACAATGTTTTTGTTTTTAACAACATAATAGGCAGTATTAAACATGTTGTAAGAAGTTGCAAGTGAATACTGAGTGAAATGAGAGAATTTTCAGAACAGCCGTTTTCTGAGTTGCAGGAATCAACGTATTTCAGCTTTCTAAGGCCAAAAACAGCAAGTGATAAAAACTGCTCAAAACAGTGAAAATGATCATTGTTTTTGTTTTTAACAATATAATATACAGTATTAAACATGTTTTCACAAGTTGCAAGTGAGTACTGAGTGAAATGAGAGAGTTTGCAAAATGACAAATTCTGCATTGCAGGAATCAGATTATTTTAGCGTTCTAAGGCCAAAAACAGCAAGTGATAAAAACTGCTCAAAACAGTGAAAATGATCATTCTTTTTGTTTTTAACAACATAATATGCAGTATTAAACATGTTTTAACAAGTTGCAAGTGAATAGTGAGTGAAATGAGAGAGTTTGCAGATCAGCCTATTTCTGCATTGCAGGAATCAGATTATTTTAGCGTTCTAAGGCCAAAAACAGCAAGTGATAAAAACTGCTCAAAACAGTGAAAATGATCATTCTTTTTGTTTTCAACAACATAATATGCAGTATTAAACATGTTGTAACAAGTTGCAAGTGAATAGTGAGTGAAATGAGAGAGTTTGAAGAACAGCCTATTTCTGCATTGCAGGAATCAGATTATTTCAGCTTTCTAAGGCCAAAACAGCACGTGATAAAAACTGCTCAAAACAGTGAAAATGAACAATGTTTTTTTTTAAACAACATACTATGCAGTATTAAACATGTTTTAACAAGTTGCAAGTGAATACTGAGTGAAATGAGAGAGTTTTCAGAACAGCCTATTTCTGCATTGCAGGAATCAGCTTATTACAGCTTTCTAAGGCCAAAAACAGCAAGTGATAAAAACTGCTCAAAACAGTAAAAATGATCATTCTTTTTGTTTTGAACAACATAATATGCAGTATTAAACATGTTTTAACAAGTTGCAAGTGAATACTGAGTGAAATGAGAGAGTTTGCAAAATGACATATTCTGCATTGCAGGAATCAGCTTATTTTAGCTTTCTAAGGACAAAAACAGCAATTGATAAAAATTGCTCAAAACAGTGAAAATGAACAATGTTTTTGTTTTTATCAACATCATATGCAGTATTAAACATGTTTTATCAAGTTGCAAGTGAATACTGAGTGAAATAAGAGAGTTTGCAGAACAGCCTATTTAATAAGCTGTATCTTGTTCCTATCTTTTGAAATCTTTATTTAAATTGGGTCAATTTTCAGTGATTTACAGGGAGCGCATAATTGGACAGTAGTAAAACATTCATAACTGGCAGTTTTTATGTATGGCATGAAGCTGTTTCTTATTCCTATCCTTTGAAATTAATATTCAAATTCGGTTATTAAGACTGCATTTTTTGGATGGTAGTAATTTAATCATAACTTTAAGAGTTTTAATTTTACAATGACATAATGAACATAATTTTTATAATGAACATAATAATTGTTCCTATCTTTTGAAATCCTTATTTAAATTGGGTCAATTTTCAGTGATTTACATTGAGCGCATTATTGGAAAGTAATAAAAAAATTCATATCTCTGGCAGTTTTTATGCAAAAATGAATTAAATGGCACCATTTTACTCCATTCCCTCAGCTTTCCAACAATGTATGGCATGAAGCTGTATCTTGTTCCTAGCTTTTGAAATTAATATTCAAATTCGTTTATTAAGACTGCATTTTTTGGATGATAGTAATTTAATCATAACTTTAAGAGTTTTAATGCTACAATTACATAATGACCATCATTTTATTCCAATTTCCATTCAATTTTCTGTGATTTACAGGGAGCGCATTATTGGACAGTAGTAAAAAATTCACAACTCTGGCAGTTTTTATGCAAAAATCAATTAAATTGTTAATTAAATCAATTGTTCACCATTAAGCTCTGTGTTGTTCCTACCTTTTTAAATTGAGTAAATTGTCAGTGATTTACAGGCAAGCGACAAGCAATACAACAGGACTAGACAGCTGGGGAGACAAGAAAATTAAAAGTGCAGGCAAAAAACAAACTAGAACAAAAATAAGAAATATTTAGAAGGGCGGGGGGGGGGGAGTATAACTCGAAAAATAAAAATGAAAGAAAATGAACTGAACAAAATTTCTAAAAATTAAAACAAAAGGGCAAAAGGAATAAGCTATAGCTTAAAATAAAACAGAAAGCAAAACACAACAACCGGAACTAAAAAAGAAAAAAAAAAAAAAAAAGACTAGGTCCAGACTGGGGCGGAGGATTACAAAAATGGCAAAATGAAAACTCGTAATTAGTCTTGAACTACAAACAGAATAAAAAATGAAAATAACAGCAACCTTGCTGAAAAAAGAAAAATAAATAAACAGAATACAAAGGGATAAATTAATTCGAGATAAAGATCAAAAGACTAGTACTAGACTAAGGCTAGAAAAAAGAAACAAAACTAGACTGTATGAAAAACCTCTATCAGACACTAAACAAGATTTAGCACAGTTTAAACACAGACAGGAGTTACAGGACTGTAAGGGCTGGATCCTGACAGACTGCATTTTTTGGATGGTTGTAATTTAATCATAACTTTAAGAGTTTTAATGCTACAATGACAAGATGAACATCATTTTATTCCAATTTCCCTTATTTTTCCAAAGATGTCTTTTGAAATCCCTATTTAAATTGGGTCAATTTTCAGTGATTTACAGGGAGCGCATTATTGGACAGTATTAAAAAATCATAACTCTGGCAGTTTTTATGACACCTTTGTATGACACCCTCAGCTTTCCAACAATGTATGGCATGAAGCTGTATCTTGTTATTAGCTTTTGAAATTAATATTCAAACTCGGTTTTTAAGACTGCATTTTTTGGATGGTAGTAATTTAATCATAACTTTAAGAGTTTTAATGCTACAATGACATAATGAACATCATTTTATTCCAATTTCCCTTAGTTTTCCAAAGATGTAAAGCATTAAGCTCTGTGTTGTTCCTATCTTTTGAAATCCTTATTTAAATTGGGTCAATTTTCAGCGATTTACAGGGAGCGCATTATCGGACAGTAGTAAAAGATTCATAACTCTGTCAGTTTTTATGCAAAAATGAATTAAATGACACCATTGTACTTCATTTACCCGCAGCTTTCCAACAATGAATGGCATGAAGCTGTATCTTGTTCCTAGCTTTTGAAATTAATATTCAAATTCGGTTATTGAGACTGGATTTTTAGATGGTAGTAATTTAATCATAACTTTAAGAGTTTTAATGCTACAAATGACATAATGAACATCATTTTATTCCAATTTCCCTCTGGGGCTAAAGGCCGACACTGGCGGGCGCTCTGGGGCTGGAGCCGACACTGGCGGGCGCTCTGGGGCTGGAGCCGACACTGGCGGGCGCTCTGGGGCTGGAGGGCTCTGGCCTCCCTGGCATGGGCTCTCCTACCCGTACGCCTCCCAGGACGGGAGGTTGATGGGTCTTTCACATCTTGCATGGCTTGGGCTGGCACAAACAAAGGGCTATCAACACTGGACATGACTGACTGCAATGTAACTGGGTCAGACTTAACCGACATGGAATTAGAGGTTGACTGGGAAACTTCTCTGGAAGTTAAATTGAGTTCAAGGGATTTAGTTTCCCCAGAGGTGATTGTGGTGGATTCAGTCGACTCAAGAATAGAAACCAGCGCACAGGACACACTGGGGCAAGCAGCAACTTGTGTCACCTGCTTCTCCGTTTTACAGTGGGAGCCGGAAGATGATGGTGGTCTTGATTCGAGGAGAGAGGGATGGTGGGGTGATCACTGCTAACATCGTCGGGAGGATTGAGGATCTGCCAGTCCTTACTATATTGAACATAATTAAAGAAGTCCCAGAAACTCAAAATTTGTAATTGCTCCATTTCCCACTCTGGCAAAGAGTCATCTAGGGAGTGGTTAAAGGCCTTCTTGAGAGCACAGTCATCATAGTCGAGGCCCCTGGCCATGGTCCAGAAAAATTGGGCAAATGCCCGAGGTTCCAGACCCTGCTGGCGAAGCTGAGCCAGTCCCCGCTTGAGGGCCAATCTCCCCTCCTTAGTGGTTGGACGGAGAAGGCAACGCAGATGGACAGTCCACACAACAGTGAAGGGTGATGGCAGGAGAAAAGGCTGGTGAGGGGGAGACTCAGGACTTCAGGATGATACAGAGGGAAGTGTCTTATGGGGGGGCGAAACAGGCTGGTCGGGAAAGGGGAAATTCCAAACTTCAGGCCAAGCAGTCAAGAAGCTAGCCGAACCTCTGCTTTGGGACAGGGGTGGCAAAACAGATGGAACATTAAATCAAGGGGATCCACAACCAGCGAAGTCTCAGGAGGCAAGTGACAAGCAACACAACAGGACTAGACAGCTGGGGAGACAAGAAAATTAAAAGTGCAGGCAAAAAACAAACTAGAACAAAAATAAGAAATATTTAGGAGGGGGGGGGGGGTATAACTCGAAAAATAAAACTGAAAGAAAATGAACTGAACAAAACTACTAAAAATTAAAACAAAAGGAATAAGCTATAGCTTAAAATAAAACAGAAAGCAAAACACAACAACCGGAACTAAAAAATAAAGAACAAAAAAAAAAAAAAAAAAGACTAGGTCCAGACTGGGGCGGAGGATTACAAAAATAGCAAAATGAAAACTCGTAATTAGTCTTGAACTACAAACAGAGTAAAAAATGAAAATAACAGCAACCTTGCTGAAAGAAGAAATCCAAAGGGATAAATGAATTCGAGATAAAGATCAAAAGACTAGTACTAGACTAAGGATAGAAAAAAGAAACAAAACTAGACTGTATGAAAAACCTCTATCACGCACTAAACAAGATTTAGCAACAAGCACACAAAAGATAGTATGACGAACCGGCGAGGACAAGTGGAAAATGAACTCATTATGAAGGGAGTAGAGAGCACGAGGAACAGGTGAACATAATTAGACAAACAAGGACTAAACAAGGGGGCAAGGCATAGGAAAACAAGGAGGCGGGACAAGGGGAGCACATGGCCAACACAACAAAAGAGACAACCATGTGCTTATACACAAAACAAACAAAGAGACATTAAACACAGACAGGAGTTACTGGACTGTAAGGGCTGGACCCTGACAGACTGCATTTTTTGGATGGTAGTAATTTAATCATAACTTTAAGAGTTTTAATGCTACAATGACATAATGAACATCATTATCATCATCTAAAAAGCAGACATGATGGCCGTGCTTTCTTGGGCTGCTTCGGCCGTGGGTCTGTTGATGGTTTATCCCCCAGCCCTGCAGCCGGACCGACTAGATGGGTGTTATCCGGAGGATATAAGGAGGCAAGACCTTCAAAGCCTCCCGTCCCCTTCTTCCCGGAAGTGCACAGTAAACTCACGCAGTCTTGAGGGAACTTTTTTCTGCCCGATCTGCGTGCGCTTCCATCCTCACCATCCTTGGAGGGTGGGCTGTCAAGGTCTGACAAGGATTCGAACCCGCTCGCTCTCTCCGGGATGATGACCGCGCCGTCGAATCTAGAAGCAGACTTTGTGGCTGTGCTTCCCCAGGCTGCTTCGGCCGTGGCTCTAGAGATGGTTTATCCCCCAGCCCCACGGCCGGACCGATTAGAGGGGTGTGATGTGGAGGATGAAGGCAAGACCTTCTAAGCCTCCCCATCCCCTTCTTCCTGGATGGGAACAGTAGGCTCACGCAGTGTGCTCCTCTGGAGTCATGCGCGGCTGAAGTCGCTGCTTGCTATTCACACCCCAGATGGGCTCAACCGTGCGGCCAACGGGCTCTCACGGCAGCTCCTTCCCCGGGAGAATGGCGACTCCACCCCGAGTCTCGGGGCATGCATAAGTATGCATTTCCCCCAGTGAGCCTACTCGCGCAGTTTCTGTGCAAGGTCAGGATGGACGAGGAGCAGGTCTTGCTAGTTGTGCCCCTGGCCCAACCGCACCTGTGGAGTCTGTTCACTGAGTGGTGTGTTTCTCGCCGAGAAGACCCCCGATCTTGCCAGATCAGTGTTTTGCTTTCTTTTCTACAGGACAGGTGGAGCAAAGGCTGTCGCGCTCCACACTGAGGGTTTACGTGGCCACCATTTCCGCTCATCATGATGCGTAGATGGCGGCACCGTGGGGAGGCATAACCTCATCATCCGGTTCCTCAGAGGTGTGAGGCGGATGTTTCCACCCCGCCCCCCTCTCATACCCTCTTGAGATCTCACGGTAGTGCTACGAGCCTACGTGGGGATCCCTTCGAACCACTCGACTCAGTATCCTTGAGATTTCTGTCCTTGAAGACAGCTATGCTGGTCGCGTTGGCATCGATTAAGAGGGTTGGGGACCTGGAGGCATTTTCGGTCAGTGACTCGTGCCTATATTTATTTCAGGCCGGCCTACTTTCACATTGTCCTGAGACCCCGGCCCGGCTATGTGCCCAAGGTTACTACCACGCCGTCTAAGGATCAGGTAGTGAGCCTGCAAGTGCTGCCCGCGAAGGAGGCAGACCCAGCCCTTTCATTGTTGTGTCCTGTTCGCGCTTTGCGAATATATGTGGACCACACTCAGAGCTTTAGATCCTCTGACCAGCTCTTTGTGTGTTACAATGGTCGGCAGATGGGAAGTGCCGTATCTAAACAGAGGTTGGCCCACTGGATAGTGGATGCCATCTCCCTCGCTTTTCGAGCCAGGGTGAGCCGTGTCCCCCGGGGGTGAGAGCGCACTCCAATCAGAGCATTGCATCCTCCTGGGCGTTAGCACGCGGCGCCTCTCTGACGGACATTTGTAGAGCTGCAGTTTGGGGGACACTCTGGGGCTGGAGGGCTCTGGCCTCCCTGGCATGGGCTCTCCTACCCGTACGCCTCCCAGGACGGGAGGTTGACGGGTCTTTCACATCTTGCATGGCTTGGGCTGGCACAAACAAAGGGCTATCAACACTGGACATGACTGACTGCAATGTAACTGGGTCAGACTTAACCGACATGGAATTAGAGGTTGACTGGGAAACTTCTCTGGAAGTTAAATTGAGTTCAAGGGATTTAGTTTCCCCAGAGGTGATTGTGGTGGATTCAGTCGACTCAAGAATAGAAACCAGCGCACAGGACACACTGGGGCAAGCAGCAACTTGTGTCACCTGCTTCTCCGTTTTACAGTGGGAGCCGGAAGATGATGGTGGTCTTGATTCGAGGAGAGAGGGATGGTGGGGTGATCACTGCTAACATCGTCGGGAGGATTGAGGATCTGCCAGTCCTTACTATATTGAACATAATTAAAGAAGTCCCAGAAACTCAAAATTTGTAATTGCTCCATTTCCCACTCTGGCAAAGAGTCATCTAGGGAGTGGTTAAAGGCCTTCTTGAGAGCACAGTCATCATAGTCGAGGCCCCTGGCCATGGTCCAGAAAAATTGGGCAAATGCCCGAGGTTCCAGACCCTGCTGGCGAAGCTGAGCCAGTCCCCGCTTGAGGGCCAATCTCCCCTCCTTAGTGGTTGGACGGAGAAGGCAACGCAGATGGACAGTCCACACAACAGTGAAGGGTGATGGCAGGAGAAAAGGCTGGTGAGGGGGAGACTCAGGACTTCAGGATGATACAGAGGGAAGTGTCTTATGGGGGGGCGAAACAGGCTGGTCGGGAAAGGGGAAATTCCAAACTTCAGGCCAAGCAGTCAAGAAGCTAGCCGAACCTCTGCTTTGGGACAGGGGTGGCAAAACAGATGGAACATTAAATCAAGGGGATCCACAACCAGCGAAGTCTCAGGAGGCAAGTGACAAGCAACACAACAGGACTAGACAGCTGGGGAGACAAGAAAATTAAAAGTGCAGGCAAAAAACAAACTAGAACAAAAATAAGAAATATTTAGGAGGGGGGGGGGGGGGGTATAACTCGAAAAATAAAACTGAAAGAAAATGAACTGAACAAAACTACTAAAAATTAAAACAAAAGGAATAAGCTATAGCTTAAAATAAAACAGAAAGCAAAACACAACAACCGGAACTAAAAAATAAAGAACAAAAAAAAAAAAAAAAAGACTAGGTCCAGACTGGGGCGGAGGATTACAAAAATAGCAAAATGAAAACTCGTAATTAGTCTTGAACTACAAACAGAGTAAAAAATGAAAATAACAGCAACCTTGCTGAAAGAAGAAATCCAAAGGGATAAATGAATTCGAGATAAAGATCAAAAGACTAGTACTAGACTAAGGATAGAAAAAAGAAACAAAACTAGACTGTATGAAAAACCTCTATCACGCACTAAACAAGATTTAGCAACAAGCACACAAAAGATAGTATGACGAACCGGCGAGGACAAGTGGAAAATGAACTCATTATGAAGGGAGTAGAGAGCACGAGGAACAGGTGAACATAATTAGACAAACAAGGACTAAACAAGGGGGCAAGGCATAGGAAAACAAGGAGGCGGGACAAGGGGAGCACATGGCCAACACAACAAAAGAGACAACCATGTGCTTATACACAAAACAAACAAAGAGACATTAAACACAGACAGGAGTTACTGGACTGTAAGGGCTGGACCCTGACAGACTGCATTTTTGGATGGTAGTAATTTAATCATAACTTTAAGAGTTTTAATGCTACAATGACATAATGAACATCATTATCATCATCTAAAAAGCAGACATGATGGCCGTGCTTTCTTGGGCTGCTTCGGCCGTGGGTCTGTTGATGGTTTATCCCCCAGCCCTGCAGCCGGACCGACTAGATGGGTGTTATCCGGAGGATATAAGGAGGCAAGACCTTCAAAGCTTCCCGTCCCCTTCTTCCCGGAAGTGCACAGTAAACTCACGCAGTCTTGAGGGAACTTTTTTCTGCCCGATCTGCGTGCGCTTCCATCCTCACCATCCTTGGAGGGTGGGCTGTCAAGGTCTGACAAGGATTCGAACCCGCTCGCTCTCTCCGGGATGATGACCGCGCCGTCGAATCTAGAAGCAGACTTTGTGGCTGTGCTTCCCCAGGCTGCTTCGGCCGTGGCTCTAGAGATGGTTTATCCCCCAGCCCCACGGCCGGACCGATTAGAGGGGTGTGATGTGGAGGATGAAGGCAAGACCTTCTAAGCCTCCCCATCCCCTTCTTCCTGGATGGGAACAGTAGGCTCACGCAGTGTGCTCCTCTGGAGTCATGCGCGGCTGAAGTCGCTGCTTGCTATTCACACCCCAGATGGGCTCAACCGTGCAGCCAACGGGCTCTCACGGCAGCTCCTTCCCCGGGAGAATGGCGACTCCACCCCGAGTCTCGGGGCATGCATAAGTATGCGTTTCCCCCAGTGAGCCTACTCGCGCAGTTTCTGTGCAAGGTCAGGATGGACGAGGAGCAGGTCTTGCTAGTTGTGCCCCTGGCCCAACCGCACCTGTGGAGTCTGTTCACTGAGTGGTGTGTTTCTCGCCGAGAAGACCCCCGATCTTGCCAGATCAGTGTTTTGCTTTCTTTCCTACAGGACAGGTGGAGCAAAGGCTGTCGCGCTCCACACTGAGGGTTTACGTGGCCACCATTTCCGCTCATCATGATGCGTAGATGGCGGCACCGTGGGGAGGCATAACCTCATCATCCGGTTCCTCAGAGGTGTGAGGCGGATGTTTCCACCCCGCCCCCCTCTCATACCCTCTTGAGATCTCGCGGTAGTGCTACGAGCCTACGTGGGGATCCCTTCGAACCACTCGACTCAGTATCCTTGAGATTTCTGTCCTTGAAGACAGCTATGCTGGTCGCGTTGGCATCGATTAAGAGGGTTGGGGACCTGGAGGCATTTTCGGTCAGTGACTCGTGCCTATATTTATTTCAGGCCGGCCTACTTTCACATTGTCCTGAGACCCCGGCCCAGCTATGTGCCCAAGGTTACTACCACGCCGTCTAAGGATCAGGTAGTGAGCCTGCAAGTGCTGCCCGCGAAGGAGGCAGACCCAGCCCTTTCATTGTTGTGTCCTGTTCGCGCTTTGCGAATATATGTGGACCACACTCAGAGCTTTAGATCCTCTGACCAGCTCTTTGTGTGTTACAATGGTCGGCAGATGGGAAGTGCCGTATCTAAACAGAGGTTGGCCCACTGGATAGTGGATGCCATCTCCCTCGCTTTTCGAGCCAGGGTGAGCCGTGTCCCCCGGGGGTGAGAGCGCACTCCAATCAGAGCATTGCATCCTCCTGGGCGTTAGCACGCGGCGCCTCTCTGACGGACATTTGTAGAGCTGCAGTTTGGGGGACACCCTATACATTTGCAGTGTTTAGTGTTTCGTGAGTGGAGCCGGTTTCCTCAAGGGTATTAGGTAATCCTTGGTGATTGAGGAAACGATTCGGTGGAGGTGTCGAAACACGCTTGCTGCGCCATTCTCCTTAACCTGGAGATACGTGCACTTTTTCAGCTTTGTCAGTTTAGTTCCCCATTTTTTGGCGAACCCTGCAGAGTTCCTCCGAGGCCCCCAACACCTGACTCAGCGGAGGAGTCAGGTGTTGGCCCGTTACGTTGTTGGCATGCCCGCTGGTCAGCCCACGTTCTGGGTATAGGTGCCTGCTATGCATGATACCCGATGGCAATCCCATACGTTCACTCAGCCACGATATAGTCCCCCCTTCTAGGCAGGCTCGTGTCTTCCCTCCCCGCTAACCATCCTTAAGCAAGGACTCCCCGTCTCTGGGCTAGTCCATAGGTTGTCACCAGGTCTCCCCTCTGGGTAACAGGTGAGCTCCGCAGCGTCCACCCTATCGGGACTGAACACTTTCCCAACGTACTGTCGTATTAAAACCTATTTTACTGGGTTATTGCGACTCCCCGAAAAATATAACTGTTCCTGAACAGGTAAGTAAGGTAAGTGAGGGCCAGGGGAAACGTTGGAAGACTGTGTCCCGGGGCGTTGTAGGTGCACTCGCTCTACTGCGTGGCACACCCTTCGTTGTGGCGTTTTCCAGAGATTTCCCCATAGTGGAAAAAGCAAGTGATTTTGAATGTGCTCATATTTTGAACTTTAATGCAGGATTCTTTTTCCTAGGGCTGAGATATGAAGTTTTCAGTTCACAAACAGAGAGTGATAAAAACTGCTTAAAACCCTGAAACTCGTCGTTCTTTTTGTTTTAAACCACACTGTATGCAGTTCTAAACATGCTTTCGACAAGTTTCAAGGCAAAAGCAAGTGATTTTGAATGTGCTTACATTTTGAGCTTTAATTGCAGGATTCTTGTTCCTGGGGCTGAGATATGAAGTTTTCAGGTGAAAAACAGAAAGTGATAAAAACAGCTTAAAACCATGAAGCTCATTATTCTTTTTGTTGTAAACAACATTGTATGCAGTTTTAAACATGTTCAGACAAGTTTCAAGGGAAAAGCAAGTGATTTTGAATGTGCTCATATTTTGAGCTTTAATGCAGGATTCTTTTTCCTAGGGCTGAGATATGAAGTTTTCAGTTCACAAACAGAGAGTGATAAAAACTGCTTAAAACCCTGAAACTTGTCGTTCTTTTTGTTTTAAACCACACTGTATGCAGTTCTAAACATGTTTCGACAAGTTTCAAGGCAAAAGCAAGTGATTTTGAATGTGCTTACATTTTGAGCTTTAATTGCAGTATTCTTGTTCCTGGGGCTGAGATATGAAGTTTTCGGGTGAAAAACAGAAAGTGATAAAAACAGCTTAAAACCATGAAGCTCATTATTCTTTTTGTTGTAAACAACATTGTATGCAGATTTAAGCATGTTCAGACAAGTTTCAAGGGAAAAGCAAGTGATTTTGATTGTGCTTTCATTTTAAGCTCAAATGCAGGATTCTTGTTTCTGGGGCTGATATATAAAGTTTTCAGGCCAAAAGCTGAAATTGATATAAACAGCTTAAAACCATGAAACTCATCATTCTTTTTGTTTTAAACCACAGTGTATGCAGTTTTAAACATGTTTAGACATATTTCCAGGAAAAAGCAAGTGATTTTGAATGTGCTTATATTTTGAGCTCGAATGCAGGATTCTTGTTCCTAGGGCTGAGATATGAAGTTTTCAGGCCAAAAGCTGAAATTGATATAAACAGCTTAAAACCATGAAACTCATCATTCTTTTTGTTTTAAAAACCACAGTGTATGCAGTTTTAAACATGTTTATACACGTTTCAAGGGAAAAGCAAGTGATTCTGAATGTGCTCATGTTTTGAGCTCTAATACAGGATTCTTGTTTCTGGGGCTGAGATATGAAGTTTTCAGGTCAAAAACAGAAAGTGATAAAAGCTGCTTAAAACCATGAAACCATCTCAGGTTACTTATGTAACCATAGTTCCCCGAGAGGGAACGAGACACTGCGTCTAACCAGAACGCTAGGGGAACACCTCTTTTATACGCGTCTTGAAGCACATGTGAAATCAATCTAATGTAATTAAGCGGTGTCGTCAGACCAGAGAGTATAAAAGCCTGCACTGAGCATTCAGTGTTAACTTAAAATTTGCTTGAAAGAAGTAACAGGCAGAAGAGAGTATGGCGGAAGACGCAGTGTCTCGTTCCCTCTCGGGGAACTATGGTTACATACGTAACCTGAGACGTTCCCCTTCTAGGGAACTTCAACACTGCGTCTAACCAGAACGCTAGGGAAACGCAATACCCACTAGGCCAGATTCACTGCTGACTGTGAACGAACACTACGCAGTGAGAACAGAGGACCCTGGTGAGGGGTCTACATCGAGTTGATAATGACGCACAAATGTATGTGGCGTCGACCATCCTGCTGCCAAACAAATGTCAGAAAGGGCAGAGCCCGAAATAGAGGCTTTTGAGGCCCCTACAGCCCTTGTGGAGTGGGCCTCAAATTTAGGTGCGGGACGTCCAGCAGCCTGATAGGTAACTGAGATAGTCTCAACTATCCAATTACTTATAGTCTGCTTGTTCGCCGGACTCCCCCTCTTTGAGGGTCCGAAGCAGACCAGTAACTGCTCACTCTTTCTCCAGTTGATAACCCGGTTAACATATGTATCCAGAGCCCTAACTGGGCAGAGTAAATTCAATTTCTCTTGGTCCGACGACTGAAATGGGGGCGGATTAAAGGCCTGCAGCACAGCAGGTCTCGCCACATGAGTGGGCACCTTCGGCACATACCCAGGTCTGGGATAAAGAAAGGCTTTAGACATGCCCGGAGCAAACACTAGAAATGAAGGTGCAACCGACAGAGCCTGGAGGTCACCAACCCTTTTTAGAGAAGAAATAGCTAATAAAAAAGCTGTTTTTAATGTCAGAAACTTATCTGAAGCCTCCTGCAGTGGCTCAAATGGGGGAACAGAGATGCCCTCGAGCACCAATGTTAAATCCCATGTCGGTACTCTGTGTGTGCTGACTGGCCTTAGCCTTATGGCTCCACGTAGGAAGCGACGAATTAGCGGATCCTGCCCTAGTGACTCATCATCTAGGGGGGAACGGTAGGCCGCTATAGCTGAAACATACACTCTCAGAGTGGATGCAGCTAACCCAGCAGACAGGCGATCTTGGAGAAATTCCAGCACTGAGGCTACCTGACAGCTGACTGGGTTCAGCTGGTGTTCTCTACACCAAGCTGAAAAGAGAGCCCATTTTAGGGCATAAAGCTTCCTTGTGGAGGGAGCCCTGGAGCTTAGAATGGTCTGAGCAACCTCGGTTGACAGTCCATACTCTATGAGGTGGGCCCCCTCAGAGGCCACACCCACAGTTTCCACAGGTCGGGTTGGGGATGAAGTATCATTCCTCCCGCCTGGGACAGAAGGTCCCTCCTGATGGGGATCTCCCACAGGAGACCTGCCAGCAGGGCTATGAGGTCTGAAAACCAAATTCTCGTAGGCCAAAACGGGGCTACCAGCAGTAACTGAATCCCGTCTTGACGGACCCTCTCCAGGACTCCTGGGAGCAGAGCGACCGGGGGAAAAGCATACAGACGAAACCTCGGCCACGTCTGCACCATGGCATCCAATCCCAGAGGGGCTGGAAGCGAGAGAGAAAACCACAGTATGCAATGCGTGGTCTCTTGGGAAGCAAACAGGTCTACCTGCGCTCTCCCGAATTTTTCCCAAATGGTCTCCACAACCTCGGGGTGAAGTTTCCATTCCCCGGATCTCACCCCCTGCCTCGACAGGAGATCTGCTCCCCTGTTCAGATGGCCCGGAACATACATTGCCCTGATGGACAGAATTTTGTTCTGGGCCCACAGGAGGATCCGATGTGCCAGCTTGCATAGCATTCGAGACCTCAGACCCCCCTGATGGTTGATCTAAGCGACCACCGATGTGTTGTCCGTGCAGGACTAGAATATGATGGCCCCTTAAATCCGGGAGAAAGTGTTTTAAGGCCAGAAACACGGCCATCATCTCTAGGCAGTTTATGTGCCAAGAACGATGATGTTCTCCCCATTGTCCCGCTGCAGGAAGCCCCCTCAGGGTTGCTCCCCAGCCTGTTAAAGAAGCATCTGTCATAAGCATGACGCGATGACAGACAGCCCCCAACACTGGGCCCTGGGACAGGAACCAGGGCATTTTCCACATACTTAAGGCTCGAAGGCAGCGCCGCGAGACCTTGATCATGCGGAAAGGATTCCCCTTGAGGGAAAACCCCCTGGATTTGAGCCACCACTGCAGGGGTCTCATGTACAGCAGACCAAACGGAATCATGCTGGCTGCTGCTGCCATGAGACCCAACACTCTCTGAAAGTGTTTCACAGTGATGAACTGGCCTAGTTTGACTCTGTGTACTGAATGACTGAATCGAAGCGATTCGTGGCGGGGACAGACGTGCTCGCATCGTCATGGAGTCCCATAGCACACCTAAAAAATTGTCGTCCTGGCTGGAACAAGCACACTTTTTGCGGTGTTCAACCGAAACCCCAACCTTCTGATATGGGTAAGAACGACATCTCAATGTCGAACTGCCATATCGTGAGTCTGAGCTAGAATTAGCCAATCGTCTATGTAGTTTAGGATACGTATACCCTGCATACGAAGTGGTGCTAGTGCCGCTTCGACTACTTTGGTGAAGGTTCGAGGTGACAGAGCTAGGCCGAATAGAAGAACCCGATACTGGAACGCTTCGCCCCCGAAAGCGAACCTCAGGTACTTCCTGTGTTGGGGAAGGATGGATATATGGAAGTATGCGTCTTTCAGGTCTATTGTCACAAACCAGTCCTCGGACTGAATTTGTAACACCACGTTTTTGATGGTTAACATCCTGAACCTGAGGGCCCCGACGGACCGATTTAGATTTCTCAGATCTAATATGGGACGCAGTCCCCCATCCTTTTTGGGAACTATAAAATACCGGCTGTAAAACCCTGATTCTCTGTCGAGTGGGAGAACACGCTCTATCGCGCCTTTTTTTAATAGAGCCAGTACTTCCTGTTCCATAACCAGAGCCTGTTCTGGCTTCACTATGGTGGGTGTAACACCGTTGAAGTGAGGTGGCCGTGCACAAAACTGTATTTTGTAGCCGTGTTCCACCGTGAACAGGACCCACTGAGACACCATCGGCAGGTGTTTCCATGCTGCCAAAAAATGTGCTAGGGGAACCAGCCTCTCGAGACTGGCCTCTGGTTGCTCTTGGACCCTCCGAAGAGGGGGTGGGGTCCCCAATGCCCTCAGACACTGAGGAATGCCCACCCCGGGAGACAAAAGTCCCTTTCTCCACGGACCCTGGTTCAATGAGGGCGCCGAATGGCGCTCTCGATGTCCAGGGGGGGCCCTGGGAAGCCTGAATCCCAACACGTCAGGACTTCCTTTTATTCTTCGCCTTCCTGGAAATTACTATTTTCCTTGTGGGATTTTTGAGGAAGGCTCAGGCTGAGAGCGTGCTCTCCAGGCCCTCTTTTCCTGAGGGGGAGCCCGAGACGCCACACTCTCCTTTTGTACTGCCCGATATGAGGAGCTGGTTGACTGCTAGGGCTGTCTTTTAGCAGCCCCCTGACTTTTAGATCTTGGGGGGAGAAAGTCCCCGAGGGAGCTAGAGCATTTTTTCACTCTGTCAAAGGATTCGGCGACGCGATCGACGGCGTCACCGAAAAGCCCTGAGTTTGATATTGGAGCATCCATAAAAATAGCTCTATCACTTTCTGACACCTCTGCTTGTGTCAGCCAGAGGTGCCGCTCTGTAGCCACCAGGGTTGCCATAGACCGCCCCAAACTAGAGGCCGTCTCTTTAGTAGCTCTTAAAGCTAAATCCGACGCCCGAAGAGCTTCTCGAAGCTGTTCGGGTGTTGCTCCCCCACCATCTAAGCACTCTTTTATTAGGTCAGCCTAATATGCCTGCAACACTGACATAGTGTGCAGGCATCCGGCAGACTGACCAGCCGTCATGTACGCTTTGCTAACTAGACCAGATGTGACTCTTAATGGTCTAGATGACAAAGGAGGGACCCTTGCAGATTTTAAATCTGGACGAAGATGACGTGCTAGATCCTCCTCTATTTTTGGCATTTCTGTACATGCTTTTTCCCCCAGCCCACGAACTGCTGAATAAATAACCGTTTTTGGTGTCATTAAACGAGCTGAATACGGATTATTCCATGATTTAGAAACCGCATGATGTAGTTCAGGACAGAAGGGGAGGTCCCTCAGTGGAGAATCAACTCTGCTGGGTAATTCTCTCTCATCCAGCATTCTTGTCAGACGCAGCTGCTGCTGCTCACGTGCTGGCTGCCAGTCTATTACATCAAACCTGTCAGCAGCACGTGAAATCACCTCCACTAACTTCTCATATTCTACTGACCGGGGTGGCAGATCCCCCGACCCTCTTTGGCTTTGCTGCAGCGGCGCATCGGTTTACTCGGAAACGGATGACGCCGCCCTCCCATGAGGCGCAGAAGAAACCGCAGAGCGTGCTTCAGACACTCCCGAGGGAGGATTAGATCTCGCGGATAGAGGAAGAGAAAGGACAGAGTCCGTCTCCATCTAATTGGGAACCCCATGAACGGAGTCTACGCTCAGCCTCAGCACGAGCGGGACCCGAACCGCGAGGAGCGCGAGCCGCGGGAGTTTTATTAAAGAACTCCCTCCGACTACGCAGCACTTTGCGGGAGAGAGCATCACAGTGCACACAGTCAGCTTTCTCAAATGCTGCCAGGGCATGCTCCTCTCCCAAACACTCTAAACACAAATCATGTGAGTCACCAGCCGTGATAAAACAGGGGACATGGAGGCACACAGCGTTTAAAGTTTTTTTCTGCCATATCAAAAACAAAAAAGCTAGTTTGTCAGTTTTTTTGTATTTTGTGTATGCAAAGTCAGTAATGAATGGTCACAGAGAGGGTGTTTTTCACGTGCGTGCTTCTTGAAAGCAAAGAAGTTAACACTGAATGCTCAGTGCAGGCTTTTATACTCTCTGGTCTGACGACACCGCTTAATTACATTAGATTGATTTCACATGTGCTTCAAGACGCGTATAAAAGAGGTGTTCCCCTAGCGTTCTGGTTAGACGCAGTGTTGAAGTTCCCTAGAAGGGGAATCATCATTCTTTTTGTTTTAAACAACACTGTATTCAGTTTTAAACATGTTTAGACATATTTCCAGGAAAAAAGCAAGTGATTTTGAATGTGCTTATATTTTGAGCTTTAATTCAGGATTCTTCTTTCTGGGGTTGAGATATAAAGATATATATCACAGAGACTGTACTTCCTTCGTCAGCTGAGGAAGTTCAACCTGCCACAGGAGCTGCTCGTACAGTTCTACTCAGCTGTCATCCAATCCATCCTCTGCACTTCAATCACCGTCTGGTTCGGCTCAGCTGCCAAAACTGACCTCCGTAGACTACAGCGAATAGTCCGGACTGCTGAACGAATCACTGGCACTACCCTTCCTACACTTCAAGAACTGTACTCTTCCAGAGTGAGTAAAAGGGCTCGCAAAATCACTCTGGACGCCTCACACCCAGCACACTACCTGTTCGAACTGTTACCGTCTGGTCGGCGCTTCAGAGCACCAAGCACAAAAACAGCCAGACACAGGAAAAGTTTCTTTCCTCAGGCTGTCTACCTTATGAACAGTTGAATATTCCCCTACTGTGCAATAAATATGTGCAATACTTTCTCATACGCACTTGTACACAGCACCTTATATCAATATACAATGCAATACTTTCTACATTCGCACTTGTACACAGCACCTTGTAACCTGTATATTTATAACAATCTGTACATACAACTCAACATCCAGGTTTCTTCACTAACCGCATCTGTTTAATGTTCATCATTTTTTTATTATTATTATTTTATTTTTTCAGATTATTTTGTGTTGTCACATGTCACTTTATGTACACTGGAAGCTTCTGTAGCCAAAACAAATTCCTTGTGTGTGTGAAGCACACTTGGCAATAAAACCGATTCTGATTCTGATTCTGATTCTGATTCTAAAGATTTCAGGCCAAAAACAAAAAACAATAAAAACAGCTTAAAACCATGAAACTGCACCTTCTTTTTGTTTTAAACAACAGTGTATGCAGTTCTAAACATGTTTAGAAAAGTTTTGAAGGAAAAGCAAGTGATTTTGAATGTGCTTACATTTTGAGCTATAATGCAGGATTCTTGTTCCTTGGGGCTGAGATATGAAGTTTTCAGGTGAAAAACAGAAAGTGATAAAAACAGCTTAAAACCATGAAGCTCGTTATTCTTTTTGTTGTAAACAACATTGTATGCAGTTTTAAACATGTTCAGACAAGTTTCAAGGGAAAAGCAAGTGATTTTGAATGTGCTCATATTTTGAGCTTTAATGCAGGATTCTTTTTCCTAGGGCTGAGATATGAAGTTTTCAGGTCAAAAACAGAGAGTGATAAAAACAGCTTAAAACCATGAAACGCGTCGATTTTTTTTGTTGTTTTAAACCACACTGTATGCAGTTTTAAACATGTTTAGACAAGTTTCCATGGAAATGTAAGTGATTTTGAATGTGCTCATATTTTGAGCTCGAATGCAGGATTCTTGTTCCTAGGGCTGAGATATGAAGTTTTCAGGTCAAAAACAGAAAGTGATAAAAACTGCTTAAAACCATGAAACTCATCATTCTTTTTTTTAAACAACAATGTATTCAGTTTTAAACATGTTTAGACAAGTTTCCAGGAAAAAGCAAGTGATTTTGAATGTGCTCATATTTTGAGCTTTAATGCAGGATTCTTTTTCCTAGGGCTGAGATATGAAGTTTTCAGGTCAAAAACAGAAAGTGATAAAAACAGCTTAACCAAGAAGCTCATTATTCTTTTTGTTTTAAACAACATTGTATTAAGTTTTAAGCATGTTTAGACAAGTTTCAAGGGAAAAGCAAGTGATTTTGAATGTGCTCATATTTTGAGCTCTAATGCAGGATTCTTGTTCCTGGGGCTGAGATATGAAGTTTTCAGGTCAAAAACAGAAAGTGATAAAACCCGATTAAAACCATGAAACTCATAATTCTTTTTGTTTAAAATAACAGTGTATGCAGTTTTAAACATGTTTAGACAAGTTTCCATGGAAATGTAAGTGATATTGAATGTGCTCATATTTTGAGCTCTAATGCAGGATTGTTTTACCTGGGGCTGAGATATGAAGTTTTCAGGCTAAAAACAGGAAGTGAAAAAAACTGCTTAAAACCATGAAGCTCATTATTCTTTTTGTTTTAAACAACACTGTATTCCGTTTTAAACATGTTTAGACAAGTTTCCAGGAAAAAACAAGTGATTTTGAATGTGCTCATATTTTGAGCTTTAATGCAGGATTCTTTTTCCTAGGGCTGAGATATGAAGTTTTCAGGTGAAAAACAGAAAGTGATTAAAACAGCTTAAAACCATGAAGTTTATTATTCTTTTTGTTTTAAACAATATTGTATTAAGTTTTAAGCATGTTTAGACAAGTTTCAAGGGAAAAGCAAGTGATTTTGAATGTGCTCATATTTTGATCTTTAATGCAGGATTCTCGTTCCTGGGGCTGAGATATGAAGTATTCTGGTCAAAAACAGAAAGTGATAAAAACCGCTTAAAACCATGAAACTCATAATTCTTTTTGTTTAAAATAACAGTGTATGCAGTTCTAAACATGTTTCGACATGTTTCAAGGGAAAAGCAAGTGATTTTGAATGTGCTTTTATTTTGAGCTTTAATCGCAGGATTCTTGTTCCTGGGGCTGAGATATGAAGTTTTCAGGTCAAAAACAGAAAGTGATAAAAACAGCTAAACCATGAAGCTCATTATTCTTTTTGTTGTAAACAACATTGTATGCAGTTTTAAGCATGTTCAGACAAGTTTCAAGGGAAAAGCAAGTGATTTTGAATGTGCTCATATTTTGAGCTTTAATGCAGGATTCTTTTTCCTAGGGCTGAGATATGAAGTTTTCAGGTCAAAAACAGAGAGTGATAAAAACAGCTTAAAACCATGAAACTGGTCATTCTTTTTGTTTTAAACCACACTGTATGCAGTTTTAAACATGTTTAGACAAGTTTCCATGGAAATGTAAGTGATTTTGAATGTGCTCATATTTTGAGCTCGAATGCAGGATTCTTGTTCCTAGGGCTGAGATATGAAGTTTTCAGGTCAAAAACAGAAAGTGATAAAAACTGCTTAAAACCATGAAACTCATCATTCTTTTTTTTAAACAACAATGTATTCAGTTTTAAACATGTTTAGACAAGTTTCCAGGAAAAAACAAGTGATTTTGAATGTGCTCATATTTTGAGCTTTAATGCAGGATTCTTTTTCCTAGGGCTGAGATATGAAGTTTTCAGGTGAAAAACAGAAAGTGATAAAAACAGCTTAACCATGAAGCTCATTATTCTTTTTGTTTTAAACAACATTGTATTAAGTTTTCAGCATGTTTAGACAAGTTTTAAGGGAAAAGCAAGTGATTTTGAATGTGCTCATATTTTGATCTTTAATGCAGGATTCTTGTTCCTGGGGCTGAGATATGAAGTATTCTGGTCAAAAACAGAAAGTGATAAAAACAGCTTAAAACCATGAAACTCATAATTCTTTTTGTTTAAAATAACAGTGTATGCAGTTTTAAACATGTTTAGACAAGTTTCCATGGAAATGTAAGTGATATTGAATGTGCTCATATTTTGAGCTCTAATGCAGGATTGTTTTACCTGGGGCTGAGATATGAAGTTTTCAGGCTAAAAACAGGAAGTGAAAAAAACTGCTTAAAACCATGAAGCTCATTATTCTTTTTGTTTTAAACAACACTGTATTCCGTTTTAAACATGTTTAGACAAGTTTCCAGGAAAAAACAAGTGATTTTGAATGTGCTCATATTTTGAGCTTTAATGCAGGATTCTTTTTCCTAGGGCTGAGATATGAAGTTTTCAGGTGAAAAACAGAAAGTGATAAAAAACAGCTTAAAAACAAGAAGCTCATTATTCTTTTTGTTTTAAACAATATTGTATTAAGTTTTAAGCATGTTTAGACAAGTTTCAAGGGAAAAGCAAGTGATTTTGAATGTGCTCATATTTTGATCTTTAATGCAGGATTCTCGTTCCTGGGGCTGAGATATGAAGTATTCTGGTCAAAAACAGAAAGTGATAAAAACAGCTTAAAACCATGAAACTCATAATTCTTTTTGTTTAAAATAACAGTGTATGCAGTTCTAAACATGTTTCGACATGTTTCAAGGGAAAAGCAAGTGATTTTGAATGTGCTTTTATTTTGAGCTTTAATCGCAGGATTCTTGTTCCTGGGGCTGAGATATGAAGTTTTCAGGTCAAAAACAGAAAGTGATAAAAACAGCTAAACCATGAAGCTCATTATTCTTTTTGTTGTAAACAACATTGTATGCAGTTTTAAGCATGTTCAGACAAGTTTCAAGGGAAAAGCAAGTGATTTTGATTGTGCTCATAATTTGAGCTTTAATGCAGGATTCTTTTTCCTAGGGCTGAGATATGAAGTTTTCAGGTCAAAAACAGAGAGTAATAAAAACAGCTTAAAACCATGAAACGCATCGTTCTTTTTGTTTTAAACCACACAGTATGCAGTTTTAAACATGTTTAGACAAGTTTCAAGGGAAAAGCAATTGATTTTGAATGTGCTCATATTTTGAGCATTAATGCAGGATTCTTTTTCCTGGGGCTGAGATATGAAGTTTTCAGGTCAAAAACAGAAAGTGATAAAAACAGCTTAAAACAACATTGTATTAAGTTTTCAGCATGTTTAGACAAGTTTCAAGGGAAAAGCAAGTGATTTTGAATGTGCTCATAATTTGTGCTTTAATGCAGGATTCTTTTTCCTAGGGCTGAGATATGAAGTTTTCAGGTCAAAAACGGAGAGTGATAAAAACAGCTTTAAACCATGAAACTGGTCATTCTTTTTGTTGTAAACCACATTGTTTGCAGTTTTAAGTGAAGTTTCATAAACTAATTTCGAGAGGAGCACGTGATATGATTGAGCACGTCTGGCCACTCATCAGTAATCACTAATAATCCAATCAGAGTGATCCTAGTTTACTATAAATGGATCATTTTCTCCCTAATGTTTTATCTTCTTTTGGAAGAATGCTTCCCGCTACAAACGCTCCAGCATTTAACCTAGGCTTCAGCATTGTTTAACCTTTCAACGTGGAAGAACAAACAAACAAACAAACAAACAAACAAACAGCAACAACAACAACTCCAGCCAGAACCCCGCTCTCCCCAAAACTTCAGCCGCCGCCTCGCCATCAAGCCTGAATTACAGCAAGACGCCAGCCCACCAGCTCTTCCAACTTCTACTCCTACTGCCCCACACAACGCAAGCCACACCTTCCATTAAACTCAAGACGCCGGTGATCCAAGCCATTTCTATGAAGCCTGACTCCCACTGATATCCTAGAGGTCCACTTTCGGTAACGTACATGCTTTAAGTGGAAGCTTCGCTACATAACTACACTCTAACAAAGACTAAACATTTTATAAAAGTTTTGAAAGATGAGACCAGCGTGAATCAAATGATTTCAATAAAGAACTCACCTCTCAACCTCCTGCATGTCCACAGATCCATAACTTTCTGACCGTAGAAGTAATTCGATTGCAACTAACCAAGCAATCTATTCCACAAACTTTAGTCCACAACATATTCATATGTTGATAAACGTCCATGGAAGGATGCACTGTTTTCAGTCAAACCAGCTGCTGGAGCGCGTGCAGCAGAATAGTCTTTCAGGCACAAACACTGTAGCGATTCTGCTTGACAAAATGGCCGCCGACCTTTTGCACTCTGACGAATACTCCAAGGAGCCAATAGCCAAAAGGAGAAGTGTCACCATCCAATGAGCTTTCCAAACTTTAGATGACCCCGCCTTATCTCTTGACAGTTTCATGAATGGACTGAGTGCTAAGTCTTTGTGAATGAATCGGGCCAGATACGCTCGAGAATTTTCAATCACGTTAAGATTCCGAACGTGATGATATTTATCTTGGACTTAGTAAAAGCCCATGACAAACAGTACATTCACACAGTTCCTACTAAGTGGTGACATCGTTTTTGAAGTTAAAGGTTTGATGTTGGCAGTTGATCATTTACATTTTATTTATATTAAAAAAAAAAAAAAAAAAATTGAAAATAATAAATAATAACCCCTCTGCCACATCTAATCTGATAGCCATGGAACCAACGAAAAGAGTATTACCCAGCCAGTGAAAAACATTCAACACAAAGCATTGAAGCTCTTTTGCAACATGCCAATAGCTACTCTTATATCAATACACATGAGTGCCATAGTCATGCTTATAATGGCAAGTCAGTGGGATGAGAAACGGCAAAGAAACAACTTCCCGCTTGACTGCTACGAACACAGAGGACATTTCTGGCAGTAGAATAACGTTTCATCCACTGACTCTGTTAGATACATTTTGCTTCTATATCACTAAGGGGTTTAAACTCCACTTCACCATACTATCACCTCACCTGCTCTTCAAGAGGTACTTCCAGGACCACCAGCCAAGACACGGCCCATATCCTCAGCTCTCCATCCATTTGCCACCCTGCAGGGGGACGAATGTCCACTTCTACAACCCTTGCTTATTGTGACATCTAAGCTATTGTAACATGTATTAACAAAGGCGCTTCCATTCACAGTTGCCCACGCTCTTACAAAGTGACCTTGCATGAATATCAGCTAAAACATTTAATTAGGCTGGCTTGTGTAGCAAGCCAGACTACTGTTATCCTATTTAAACTTAATATTATTAGGCTGGCTTGTGTAGCAAGCCAGACTACTGTTATCCTATTTAAACTTATTATTAGGCTGGCTTGTGCAGCAAGCCAGACTACTGTTATCCTATTTAAACTTATTATTATTATTTTATTAGGCTGGCTTGTGTAGCAAGCCAGACTACTGTTATCCTATTTAAACTTATTAGGCTGGCTTGTCAAAGCCAACCTACTGTTATCCTATTTAAACTTATTATTTTTTTTATTTTTTTTATTATTATTCTTCTTCTTCTGAGACTAAAAATTAAACTCTATCTCCTCCTAGAGCTTTCGAGCTATGACCACCAAACTCGCACCAGACCTCCGAACTATTCGGACTCGGATTGCTATATCTTTTCCGACTGATCCGACTTTCGGTTTTCCGAAAACACCCCCGGGACCACCGGAAAAATCCCATAGACTTAACATGGGATCAAACTTTGTGAGCTCATAACTCTGCGTCAGACTGTCGCACAGACTTCTAACTGGGCTCATTTAACTCAGACTATCAATCTGCCAATGACTGATCACCTTTAAACTTTCTAGCCACGCCCTAGCAACCACTTTTGGACCCTAGAAACTGTCCCATAGACTTCCATTGCAAAAGACTGTCATTGACTTAACATTGAATCAAACTCTGAGAGCTCATAACTCTGCATCAGAGTGTCACACTGACTTCTAACTGGGCTCATTTAACTCAGACTACCAAACTGCCAATCACTGATGAGCTTTTAACTTTCTAGCCACACCCTAACAACTAGATACTGCACCCTAGCAACAACTGTCCCATAGACTTCCATTGCAAAAGACTGTCATTGACTTAACATTAGATCAAACTTTGTGACCTCATAGCTTTCCATCAGACTGTCATACTTATGGATGAGCTTTATCTATCTATCTATCTATCTATCTATCTATCTATCTATCTATCTATCTATCTATCTATCTATCTATCTATCTATCTATCTATCTATCTATCTATCTATCTATCTATCAACTGTTTTTATCTATCTATCTATCTATCTATCTATCTATCTATCTATCTATCTATCTATCTATCTATCTATCTATCTATCTATCTATCTATCTATCTATCTATCTATCATCAACTGTTTTTATCTATCTATCTATCTATCTATCTATCTATCTATCTATCTATCTATCTATCTATCTATCTATCTATCTATCTATCTATCTATCTATCAACTGTTTTTATCTATCTATCTATCTATCTATCTATCTATCTATCTATCTATCTATCTATCTATCTATCTATCTATCTATCTATCTATCTATCTATCTATCTATCTATCCTTTTTCAAACTGTTTTTATCTATCTATCTATCTATCTATCTATCTATCTATCTATCTATCTATCTATCTATCTATCTATCTATCTATCTATCTATCTATCTATCTATCAACTGTTTTTATCTATCTATCTATCTATCTATCTATCTATCTATCTATCTATCTATCTATCTATCTATCTATCTATCTATCTATCTATCTATCTATCTATCTATCTATCTATCTATCAACTGTTTTTATCTATCTATCTATCTATCTATCTATCTATCTATCTATCTATCTATCTATCTATCTATCTATCTATCTATCTATCTATCTATCTATCTATCTATCTGTCTGTCTGTCTGTCTGTCTGTCTGTCTATCTATCTATCTATCTATCTATCTAAGAACATGCTAATTCATGCTAGAGTCATGCTAGTAACATGCTAATTCATGCTACAATCATGCTAGTAACATGCTAATTCATGCTAGAATCATGCTAGTAACATGCTAATTCATGCTAGAATCATGCTAGTTACATGCTAATTCGTGCTAGAACGATGCTAATTCATGCTAGAATCATGCTAGTAACATGCTAATTCATGCTAGAATCATGCTAGTAACATGCTAGTTCATGCTAGAATCATGCTAGAACGATGCTAATTCATGCTAGAATCATGCTAGTAACATGCTAATTCATGCTAGAATCATGCTAATAACATGCTAATTCATGCTAAAACGATGCTAATTTATGCTAGAGTCATGCTAGTAACATGCTAATTCATGCTAGAATCATGCTAGTAACATGCTAATTCATGCTAGAATCATGCTAGAATCATGCTAGAACGATGCTAATTCATGCTAGAATCATGCTAGTTACATGCTAATTTGTGCTAGAACGGTGCTAATTCATGCTAGAATCATTCTAGTAACATGCTAATTCATGCTAGAATCATGCTAGTAACATGCTAGTTCATGCTAGAATCATGCTAGAACGATGCTAATTCATGCTAGAATCATGCTAGTAACATGCTAATTCATGCTAGAATCATGCTAGTAACATGCTAATTCATGCTAGAATCATGCTAGTAACATGCTAATTCATGCTAGAATCATGCTAGTAACATGCTAATTCATGCTAGAATCATGCTAGTAACATGCTAATTCATGCTAGAATCATGCTAATTCATGCTAGAATCATGCTAGTGACATGCTAATTCATGCTAGAATCATGCTAGTAACATGTTAATTTATGCTAGTAACATGCTAATTCATGCTAGAATCATGCTAGTAACATGCTAATTCATGGTAGAATCATGCTAGTAACATTCTAATTCATGCTAGAATGATGCTAATAACATGCTAATTCATGCTAAAATCATGCTAATAACATGCTAATTCATGCTAGAATCATGTTAGTAACATGCTAATTCACGCTAGAATCATGCTAGTAACATGCTAATTCATGCTAGTAACATAATAATTCATGCTAGAATCATGCTAATAACATGCTAATTCATGCTAGAATCATGCTAATGACCTGCTAATTCATGCTAGAATCATGCTAGTAATATGCTAATTCATGCTAGAATCATGCTATTAACATGCTAATTCATGCTAGTAACATGCTAATTCATGCTAGAATCATGCTAGTAACATGCTAATTCATGCTAGAATCATGGTAATAACATGCTAGTTCATGCTAGAATCATGCTAGTAACATGCTAATTCATGCTAGAATCATGCTAATAACATGCTAATTCATGGTAGAATCATGCTAATGACATGCTAATCGTTCTATCTATCTATCTATCTATCTATCTATCTATCTATCTATCTATCTATCTATCTATCTATCTATCTATCTATCTATCTATCTATCTATCTATCTATCTATCTATCTATTCACACTTTTTAAAACGGTTTTAAACTAAATAAACTATTACCGACAGACTTTCACAAGCCAGCCTCAAAGTTTGTCCTCAAACTTTAATAATCTAGTTATTATTATTATTATTTTTATTATTCTTCTTCTGAGACTAAATTTCTAACTCTATCTCCTCCTAGAGCTTTCAAGCTATGACCACCAAACTCGCACCAGACCTCCGAACTATTCGGACTCGGATTGCTATATCTCCTCAGACTGATCCGACTTTCGGTTTTCCGAAAAACGTCCCGGGACCACCGAAAAAATCCCATAGGCTTAACATGGGGGCAAACTTTGTGACCTCATAACTCTGCGTCAGAATGTCACACAGACTTCTAACTGGGCTCATTTAACTCAGACTACCTAACTGCCAATAACTGATGAGCTTTAAACTTTCTAGCCACGCCCTAGCAACCACTTTTGGACCCTAGAAACTGTCCCATAGACTTCCATTGCAAATGATGCTCATTGACTTTACATTGGATCAAACTTTGTGAGCTCATAACTCTGCATCAGACAGTCATACAGACTTATGGCTGAGCTCATTTAACTCAGTCTAGCCAGCAGCCAATCATTGATGGCCTTTTAACTTTCTAGCCACACCCTAACAACCAGATACTGCACCCTAGCAACTGTCCCATAGACTGCCATTATAGAGGCCCAGATTGATATCATCATGCTGCAGTGTTATAGAGACATGGGGGTTGTTTTTAACTGTTCATACTGGCAAGAAGCTTTGATACATCATCAGTCTAAGCTGTCAATCAACTCCATAGCAACAAAACAGACTAACCTAGCAACGATGTAACAGCAGCTATATCTCAGTATCAGAACATCGTAGAGAAGCGGGGGTTGGCTTATTTGACTCATGCTAGCACACCATAAATCCTTTATGGTTCACATGCTAGCAATGACTAGCAACATGCTAATTCATGCTGGAATCATGCTAGTAACATGGTAATTCATGCTAGAATCATGCTAGTAACATGCTAATTCATGCTAGAATCATGCTAGTAACATGCTAATTCATGCTAGAATCATGCTAGTAACATGCTAATTCATTCTAGATTCATGCTAGTAACATGCTAATTCATGCTAGAATCATGCTAGTAACATGCTAATTCATGCTAGATTCATGCTAGTAACATGCTAATTCATGCTAGAATCATGCTAGTAACATGCTAATTCATGCTAGAATCATGCTAGTAACATGCTAATTCATGCTAGAATCATGCTAGTAACATGCTAATTCATGCTAGAATCATGCTAGTAACATGCTAATTCATGCTAGAATCATGCTAGTAACATGCTAATTCATGTTAGAATCATGCTAGTAACATGCTAATTCATGCTAGAATCATGCTAGTAACATGCTAATTCATGCTAGAATCATGCTAGTAACATGCTAATTCATGCTAGAATCTTGCTAGTAACATGCTAATTCATGCTAGAATCATGCTATTAACATGCTAATTCATGCTAGTAACATGCTAATTCATGCTAGAATCATGCTAATAACATGCTAATTTGTGCTAGAATGATGCTAATAACATGCTAATTCGCGCTAGAATCATGCTGATAACATGCTAATTCATGCTAGAATGATGCTAATAACATGCTAATTCGCGCTAGAATCATGCTGATAACATGCTAATTCATGCTAGAATCATGCTAATAATATGTTAATTCATGCTAAAATCATGCTATTAACATGCTAATTCATGCTAGTAACATGCTAGTAACATGCTAATTCATGCTAGAATCATGCTAATAACATGCTAATTTGTGCTAGAATGATGCTAATAACATGCTAATTCGCGCTAGAATCATGCTAATAACATGCTAATTTGTGCTAGAATGATGCTAATAACATGCTAATTCGCGCTAGAATCATGCTGATAACATGCTAATTCATATTAGAATCATGCTAATAATATGTTAATTCATGCTAGAATCATGCTAGTAACATGCTAATTCATGTTAGAATCATGCTAGTAACATGCTAATTCATGCTACAATAATGGTAATAACATGCTAATTCATGCTAGAGTCATGCTAATGACATGCTAATTCATGCTAGAATCATGCTAGTTCATGCTAGAATCATGCTAGTAATATGCTAATTCATGCTAGAATCATGCTAATAACATGCTAATTCATACTAGTAACATGCTAATTCATGCTAGAATCATGTTAGTAACATGTTATTTCATGCTAGAATCTTGCTAGTAACATGCTAATTCATGCTAGAATCATGCTAGTAACATGCTAATTCATGCTAGAATCACGCTAGTAACATGCTAATTCATGCTAGAATCACATTAATAACATGCTAGTTTATGCTAGAATCATGCTAGTAACATGCTAATTCATGCTAGAATCATGCTAGTAACATGCTAATTCATGCTAGAATCTTGCTAGTAACATGCTAATTCAGGTTAGAATCATGCTAGTAACATGCTAGTTCATGCTAGAATCATGCTAGAATCATGCTAATTCATGCTAGAATCATGCTAATAATATGCTAATTCATGCTAGAATCATCTAGAATCATGCTAGTAACACGCTAATTCATGCTAGAATCATGGTAATAACATGCTAGTTCATGCTAGAATCATGCTAGTAACATGCTAATTCATGCTAGAATCATGCTAATGACATGCTAATCGTTCTATCTATCTATCTATCTATCTATCTATCTATCTATCTATCTATCTATCTATCTATCTATCTATCTATCTATCTATTCACACTTTTTAAAACGGTTTTAAACTAAATAAACTATTACCGACAGACTTTCACAAGCCAGCCTCAAAGTTTGTCCTCAAACTTTAATAATCTAGTTTTTTTATTATTCTTCTTCTGAGACTAAATTTCTAACTCTATCTCCTCCTAGAGCTTTCAAGCTATGACCACCAAACTCGCACCAGACCTCCGAACTATTCGGACTCGGATTGCTATATCTCCTCAGACTGATCCGACTTTCGGTTTTCCGAAAAACGTCCCGGGACCACCGGAAAAATCCCATAGGCTTAACATGGGGGCAAACTTTGTGACCTCATAACTCTGCGTCAGAGTGTCACACAGACTTCTAACTGGGCTCATTTAACTCAGACTACCTAACTGCCAATAACTGATGAGCTTTAAACTTTCTAGCCACGCCCTAGCAACCACTTTTGGACCCTAGAAACTGTCCCATAGACTTCCATTGCAAATGATGCTCATTGACTTTACATTGGATCAAACTTTGTGAGCTCATAACTCTGCATCAGACTGTCATAAAGACTAATGGCTGAGCTCATTTAACTCAGTCTAGCCAGCAGCCAATCACTGATGGCCTTTTAACTTTCTAGCCACACCCTAACAACCAGATACTGCACCCTAGCAACTGTCCCATAGACTGCCATTATAGAGGCCCAGATTGATATCATCATGCTGCAGTGTTATAGAGACATGGGGGTTGTTTTTAACTGTTCATACTGGCAAGAAGCTTTGATACATCATCAGTCTAAGCTGTCAATCAACTCCATAGCAACAAAACAGACTAACCTAGCAACGATATAACAGCAGCTGTATCTCAGCATCAGAACATCGTAGAGAAGCGGGGGTTGGCTTGTTTGACTCATGCTAGCACACCATGAATCCTGTATGGTTCACATGCTAGCAATGACTAGCAACATGCTAATTCATGTTGGAATCATGCTAGTAACATGGTAATTCATGCTAGAATCATGCTAGTAACATGTTAATTCATGCTAGAATCATGCTAGTAACATGCTAATTCATGCTAGAATCATGCTAGTAAAATGCTAATTCATGCTAGATTCATGCTAGTAACATGCTAATTTATGCTAGAATCATGCTAGTAACATGCTAATTCATGCTAGAATCATGCTAGTAACATGCTAATTCATGCTAGAATCTTGCTAGTAACATGCTAATTCATGCTAGAATCTTGCTAGTAACATGCTAATTCATGCTAGAATCATGCTAGTAACATGCTAATTCATGCTAAAAACATGCTAGTAACATGCTATTTCATGCTAGAATCATGCTACTAACATGCTAATTTGTGCTAGAATCATGCTAGTAACATGCTAATTCATGCTAGAAACATGCTAGTAAAATGCTAATTCATGCTAGAATCATGCTAGTAACATGCTAATTCATGCTAGAATCTTGCTAGTAACATGGTAATTCATGCTAGAATCATGCTAGTAACATGTTAATTTATGCTAGTAACATGCTAATTCATGCTAGAATCATGCTAGTAACATGCTAATTTATGCAAGTAACATGCTAATTCATGCTAGAATCATGCTAGTAACATGTTAATTCATGCTAGAATCATGCTAGTAACATGCTAATTCATGTTAGAATCATGCTAGTAACATGCTAATTCATGCTAGAATCATGCTAGTAACATGCTAATTCATGCTAGAATCTTGCTAGTAACATGCTAATTCATGCTAGAATCATGCTATTAACATGCTAGTTCATGCTAGAATCATGCTAGAAACATGCTAATTCATGCTAGAATCATGCTAATAACATGCTAATTCATGCTAGAATAATGCTAGTAACATGCTAATTCATGCTAGAATCATGCTAGTAACATGCTAAATCATGCTAGAATCATGCTAATAACATGCTAATTCATGGTAGAATCATGCTAATGATATGCTAATCGTTCTATCTATCTATCTATCTATCTATCTATCCACACTTTTTAAAACGGTTTTAAACTAAATAAACTATTACCGACAGACTTTCACAAGCCAGCCTCAAAGTTTGTCCTCAAACTTTAATAATCTAGTTATTTTTTTTATTTATTTTTTTATTATTCTTCTTCTGAGACTAAATTTCTAACTCTATCTCCTCCTAGAGCTTTCAAGCTATGACCACCAAACTCGCACCAGACCTCCGAACTATTCGGACTCGGATTGCTATATCTCCTCAGACTGATCCGACTTTCGGTTTTCCGAAAAACGTCCCGGGACCACCGAAAAAATCCCATAGGCTTAACATGGGGGCAAACTTTGTGAGCTCATAACTCTGCGTCAGAATGTCACACAGACTTCTAACTGGGCTCATTTAACTCAGACTACCTAACTGCCAATGACTGATCACCTTTAAACTTTCTAGCCACGCCCTAGCAACCACTTTTGGACCCTAGAAATCTGTCCCATAGACTTCCATTGCAAATGATGCTCATTGACTTTACATTGGATCAAACTTTGTGAGCTCATAACTCTGCATCAGACTGTCATACAGACTAATGGCTGAGCTCATTTAACTCAGTCTATCAAACTGCCAATGACTGATCACCTTTTAACTTTCTAGCCACACCCTAACTACCAGATATTGCACCCTAGCAACTGTCCCATAGACTGCCATTATAGAGGCCCAGATTGATATCGTCATGCTGCAGTGTAATAGAGATATGGGGGTTGTTTTTAACTGTTCATACTGGCAAGAAGCTTTGATACATCATCAGTCTAAGCTGTCAATCAACTCCATAGCAACAAAACAGACTAACCTAGCAACGATATAACAGCAGCTATATCTCAGTATCAAAACATCGTAGAGAAGCGGGGGTTGGCTTATTTGACTCATGCTAGCACACCATAAATCCTGTAAGGTTCACATGCTAATAATGACTAGCAACATGCTAATTCAAGCTAGAATCATGCTAGTAACATGCTAATTCATGCTAGAATCACGCTAGTAACATGCTAATTCATGCTAGAATCACGCTAGTAACATGCTAATTCATGCTAGAATCATGCTAGTAACATGCTAATTCATGCTAGAATCATGCTAGTAACATGCTAATTCATGCTAGAATCATGCTAGTAACAATGCCAATTCATGTTGTAATCATGCTAGTAACATGCTAGTTCATGCTAGAATCATGCTAATAACATGCTAATTCAAGCTAGAATCGTGCTAGTAACATGCTAATTCATGCTAGAATCATGCTAGTAACATGCTAATTCATGCTAGAATCGTGTTAGTAACATGCTAATTCATGCTAGAATCATGCTAGTAACATGCTAATTCATGCTAGAATCATGCTAATAGCATGCTAATTCATGCTAGAATCATGCTAATGACATGCTAGAATCCTGCTAGAATCATGCTAGTAACATGCTAATTCATGCTAGAATCATGCTAGTAACATGCTAATTCATGCTAGAATCATGCTAGTAACATGCTCATTCATGCTAGAATCATGCTAGTAACATGCTAATTCATGCTAGAATCATGCTAGTAACATGCTAATTTATGCTAGTAACATGCTAATTTATGCTAGAATCATGCTAGTAACATGCTAATTCATGCTAGAATCATGCTAGTAACATGCTAATTCATGTTAGAATCATGCTAGTAACATGCTAAATCATGCTACAATCATGCTTAAATTATGCTAATTCATGCTACAACCATGCTAGTAACGTGCTAATTCATACTAGAATCATGCTAGTAACATGCTAATTCATGCTAGAATCATGCTAGTAACATGCTAATTCATGCTAGAATCATGCTAGTAACATGCTAATTCATGCTAGAATCATGCTAGTAACATGCTAGTTTATGCTAGAATCATGCTAGTAACATGCTAATTCATGCTAGAATCATGCTAGTAACATGCTAATTCATGCTAGAATCATGCTAGTAACATGCTAGTTCATGCTAGAATCATGTTAGTAACATGCTAATATATGCTAGTAACATGCTAATTCATGCTAGAATCATGCTAGTAACATGCTAATCCATGCTAGAATCATGCTAGTAACCTGCTAATTCATGTTAGAATCATGCTAGTAACATGCTAATTCATGCTAGAATCATGCTAATAACATGCTAATTCATGCTAGAATCATGCTAGCAACATGCTAATTTAAGCTAGTAACATGCTAATTCATGTTAGAATCGTGCTAGTAACATGCTAATTCATGCAAGAATCATGCTAGTAACATGCTAATTCATGCTAGAATCATGCTAGTAACATGCTAGTTCATGCTAGAATCATGCTAGTAACATGCTAATTCATGCTAGTAACATGCTAATTCATGCTAGAATCATGCTAATAACATGCTAATTCATGCTAGAATCATGCTAGTAACATGCTAATTCATGCTAGAATCATGCTAGTAACATGCTAGTTTATGCTAGTAACATGCTAATTCATGCTAGAATCATGCTAGTAACATGCTAATGTATGCTAGATACAAGCTAATAACATGCTAGTTCATGCTAGAATCATGCTAGTAACATGCTAATTCATGCTAGAATCATGCTAATAACATGCTAATTCATAGTAGAATCATGCTAATGACATGCTAATCGTTCTGTCTATCTATCTATCTATCTATCTATCTATCTATCTATCTATCTATCTATCTATCTATCTATCTATCTATCTATCTATCTATCTATCTATCTATCTTTTCATACTTTTTAAAACTACTTTATACTAAATAAACTATTACCAACAGACTTTCACAAGCCAGCCTCAAAGTTTGTCCTCAAACTTTAATAATCTAGTTAGGCTGGCTTGTCAAAGCCAACCTACTGTTATCCTATTTAAACTTATTATTATTTTTTTTTTTATTATTATTCTTCTTCTGAGACTAAAATTTAAACTCTATCTCCTCCTAGAGCTTTCGAGCTATGACCACCAAACTCGCACCAGACCTCCGAACTATTCGGACTCGGATTGCTATATCTTTTCCGACTGATCCGACTTTCGGTTTTCCGAAAAACGTCCCGGGACCACCGGAAAAATCCCATAGACTTAACATGGGATCAAACTTTGTGAGCTCATAACTCTGCGTCAGAATGTCACACAGACTTCTAACTGGGCTCATTTAACTCAGACTGTCAATCTGCCAATGACTGATCACCTTTAAACTTTCTAGCCACGCCCTAGCAACTACTTTTGGACCCTAGAAACTGTCCCATAGACTTCCATTGCAAAAGACTGTCATTGACTTAACATTGAATCAAACTCTGAGAGCTCATAACTCTGCATCAGAGTGTCACACTGACTTCTAACTGGGCTCATTTAACTCAGGATACCAAACTGCCAATCACTGATGAGCTTTTAACTTTCTAGTCACACCCTAACAACCAGATACTGCACCCTAGCAACAACTGTCCCATAGACTTCCATTGCAAAAGACTGTCATTGACTTGACATTAGATCAAATTTTGTGACCTCATACCTTTCCATCAGACAGTCATACTTATGGGTGAGCTTTATCTATCTATCTATCTATCTATCTATCTATCTATCTATCTATCTATCTATCTATCTATCTATCTATCTATCTATCTATCTATCTATCTGTCTGTCTGTCTGTCTGTCTGTCTGTCTGTCTATCTGTCTGTCTATCTATCTATCTATCTATCTATCTATCTATCTATCTATCTATCTATCTATCTATCTATCTATCTATCTATCTATCTATCTATCTATCCTTTTCAAACAGTTTTATCTATCTATCTATCTATCTATCTATCTATCTATCTATCTATCTATCTATCTATCTATCTATCTATCTATCTATCTATCTATCTATCTATCTATCTATCTATCTATCTATCTATCTATCTATCTATCAACTGTTTTTGTCTATCTATCTATCTATCTATCTATCTATCTATCTATCTATCTATCTATCTATCTATCTATCTATCTATCTATCTATCTATCTATCTATCTATCTATCTATCTATCTATCTATCAACTGTTTTTGTCTATCTATCTATCTATCTATCTATCTATCTATCTATCTATCTATCTATCTATCTATCTATCTATCTATCTATCTATCTATCTATCTATCTATCTATCAACTGTTTTGTCTATCTATCTATCTATCTATCTATCTATCTATCTATCTATCTATCTATCTATCTATCTATCTATCTATCTATCTATCTATCTATCTATCTATCTATCTATCTATCTATCTATCTATCTATCTATCTATCTATCTATCAACTGTTTTTGTCTATCTATCTATCTATCTATCTATCTATCTATCTATCTATCTATCTATCTATCTATCTATCTATCTATCTATCTATCTATCTATCTATCTATCTATCTATCTATCTATCTATCAACTGTTTTTATCTATCTATCTATCTATCTATCTATCTATCTATCTATCTATCTATCTATCTATCTATCTATCTATCTATCTATCTATCTATCTATCTATCTATCTATCTATCTATCTATCTATCTATCTATAAACTGTTTGTATCTATCTATCTATCTATCTATCTATCTATCTATCTATCTATCTATCTATCTATCTATCTATCTATCTATCTATCTATCTAAGAACATGCTAATTCATGCTAGAGTCATGCTAATAACATGCTAATTCATGCTAGAACGATGCTAATTCATGCTAGAATCATGCTAGTAACATGCTAATTCATGCTAGAATCATGCTAGTAACATGCTAATTCATGCTAGAATCATGCTAGTAACATGCTAATTCATGCTAGAATCATGCTAATTCATGCTAGAATCATGCTAGTAACATGCTAATTCACGCAAGAATCATGCTAGTAACATGCTAATTCATGCTAAAACGATGCTAATTTATGCTAGAATCATGCTAGTAACATGCTAATTCATGCTAGAATCATGCTAGTAACATGCTAATTCATGCTAGAATCATGCTAGTAACATGCTAATTCATGCTAGAATCATGCTAGTAACATAATAATTCATGCTAAAATCATGCTAGTAACATGCTAATTCATGCTAGAATCATGCTAATAACATGCTAATTCATGCTAGTAACATGCTAATTCATGCTAGAATCATGCTAGTAACATGCTAATTCATGCTAAAATCATGCTAGTAACATGCTAATTAATGCTAGAATCATGCTAGTAACATGCTAATTCATGCTAGAATCATGCTAGTAACATGCTAATTCATGCTAGAATCATGCAAGTAACATGTTAATTTATGCTAGTAACATGCTAATTCATGCTAGAATCATGCTAGTAACATGCTAATTCATGGTAGAATCATGCTAGTAACAAGCTAATTCATGCTAGAATCATGCTAGTAACATGTTAAATCATACTAGAATCATGCTAGTAACATTCTAATTCATGCTAGAATGATGCTAATAACATGCTAATTCATGCTAGAATCATGCTAATAACATGCTAATTCATGCTAGAATCATGCGAGTAACATGCTAATTCATGCTAGAATCATGCTAGTAACATAATAATTCATGCTAAAATCATGCTAGTAACATGCTAATTCATACTAGAATCATGCTAATAACATGCTAATTCATGCTAGTAACATGCTAATTCATGCTAGAATCATGCTAGTAACATGCTAATTCATGCTAGAATCATGCTAGTAACATGCTAATTCATGGTAGAATCATGCTAGTAACAAGCTAATTCATGCTAGAATCATGCTAGTAACATGTTAAATCATACTAGAATCATGCTAGTAACATTCTAATTCATGCTAGAATGATGCTAATAACATGCTAATTCATGCTAGAATCATGCTAATAACATGCTAATTCATGCTAGAATCATGCGAGTAACATGCTAATTCACGCTAGAATCATGCTAGTAACATGCTAGATTCATGCTAGAATCATGCTAGTAACATGCTAATTCATGCTAGAATCATGCTAGTAACATGTTAAATCATACTAGAATCATGCTAGTAACATTCTAATTCATGCTAGAATGATGCTAATAACATGCTAATTCATGCTAGAATCATGCTAGTAACATGCTAATTCATGCTAGAATGATGCTAGTAACATGCTAATTCACGCTAGAATCATGCTAGTAACATGCTAATTCATGCTAGAATCATGCTAGTAACATGCTAATTCATGCTAGAATCATGCTAGTAACATGCTAATTCATGCTAAAATCATGCTAGTAACATGCTAATTCATGCTAGAATCATGCTAGTAACATGCTAATTCATGCTAGAATCATGCAAGTAACATGTTAATTTATGCTAGTAACATGCTAATTCATGCTAGAATCATGCTAGTAACATGCTAATTCATGGTAGAATCATGCTAGTAACAAGCTAGTTCATGCTAGAATCATGCTAGTAACATGCTAATTCATGCTAGAATGATACTAATAACATGCTAATTCATGCTAGAATCATGCTAATAACATGCTAATTCATGCTAGAATCATGCTAGTAACATGCTAATTCATGCTAGAATCATGCTAGTAACATGTTAAATCATACTAGAATCATGCTAGTAACATTCTAATTCATGCTAGAATGATGCTAATAACATGCTAATTCATGCTAGAATCATGCTAGTAACATGCTAATTCATGCTAGAATCATGCTAGTAACATGCTAATTCACGCTAGAATCATGCTAGTAACATGCTAATTCATGCTAGAATCATGCTAGTAACATGCTAATTCATGCTAGTAACATGCTAATAACATGCTAATTCATGCTAGTAACATGCTAATTCATGCTAGAATCATGCTAGTAACATGCTAATTCATGCTAAAATCATGCTAGTAACATGCTAATTAATGCTAGAATCATGCTAGTAACATGCTAATTCATGCAAGAATCATGCTAGTAACATGCTAATTCATGCTAAAATGATGCTAATTTATGCTAGAATCATGCTAGTAACATGCTAATTCATGCTAGAATCATGCTAGTAACATGCTAATTCATGCTAGAATCATGCAAGTAACATGTTAATTTATGCTAGTAACATGCTAATTCATGCTAGAATCATGCTAGTAACATGCTAATTCATGGTAGAATCATGCTAGTAACAAGCTAATTCATGCTAGAATCATGCTAGTAACATGTTAAATCATACTAGAATCATGCTAGTAACATTCTAATTCATGCTAGAATGATGCTAATAACATGCTAATTCATGCTAGAATCATGCTAGTAACATGCTAATTCATGCTAGAATCATGCTAGTAACATGCTAATTCACGCTAGAATCATGCTAGTAACATGCTAATTCATGCTAGAATCATGCTAGTAACATGCTAATTCATGCTAGAATCATGCTAGTAACATGCTAATTCATGCTAGAATCATGCTAGTAACATGCTAATTCATGCTAGTAACATGCTAATAACATGCTAATTCATGCTAGTAACATGCTAATTCATGCTAGAATCATGCTAGTAACATGCTAATTCACGCTAGAATCATGCTAGTAACATGCTAATTCATGCTAGTAACATGCTAATTCATGCTAGAATCATGCTAGTAACATGCTAATTCATGCTAAAATCATGCTAGTAACATGCTAATTAATGCTAGAATCATGCTAGTAACATGCTAATTCATGCTAGAATCATGCTAATAACATGCTAATTCATGCTAGTAACATGCTAATTCATGCTAGAATCATGCTAGTAACATGCTAATTCATGCTAGAATCATGCTAGTAACATGCTAATTCATGCTAGAATCACGCTAGTAACATGCTAATTCATGCTAGAATCATGCTAGTAACATGCTAATTCATGCTAGAATCATGCTAGTAACATAATAATTCATGCTAAAATCATGCTAGTAACATGCTAATTCATGCTAGAATCATGCTAATAACATGCTAATTCATGCTAGTAACATGCTAATTCATGCTAGAATCATGCTAGTAACATGCTAATTCATGCTAAAATCATGCTAGTAACATGCTAATTAATGCTAGAATCATGCTAGTAACATGCTAATTCATGCTAGAATCATGCTAATAACATGCTAATTCATGCTAGTAACATGCTAATTCATGCTAGAATCATGCTAGTAACATGCTAATTCATGCTAAAATCATGCTAGTAACATGCTAATTAATGCTAGAATCATGCTAGTAACATGCTAATTCATGCAAGAATCATGCTAGTAACATGCTAATTCATGCTAAAATGATGCTAATTTATGCTAGAATCATGCTAGTAACATGGTAATTCATGCTAGAATCATGCTAGTAACATGCTAATTCATGCTAGAATCATGCAAGTAACATGTTAATTTATGCTAGTAACATGCTAATTCATGCTAGAATCATGCTAGTAACATGCTAATTCATGGTAGAATCATGCTAGTAACATGTTAAATCATACTAGAATCATGCTAGTAACATTCTAATTCATGCTAGAATGATGCTAATAACATGCTAATTCATGCTAGAATCATGCTAGTAACATGCTAATTCATGCTAGAATCATGCTAGTAACATGCTAATTCACGCTAGAATCATGCTAGTAACATGCTAATTCATGCTAGAATCATGCTAGTAACATGCTAATTCATGCTAGAATCATGCTAGTAACATGCTAATTCATGCTAGAATCATGCTAGTAACATGCTAATTTATGCTAGAATCATGCTAGTAACATGCTAATTCATGCTAGAATCATGCTAGTAACATGCTAATTCATGCTAGAATCATGCAAGTAACATGTTAATTTATGCTAGTAACATGCTAATTCATGCTAGAATCATGCTAGTAACAAGCTAATTCATGCTAGAATCATGCTAGTAACATGTTAAATCATACTAGAATCATGCTAGTAACATTCTAATTCATGCTAGAATGATGCTAATAACATGCTAATTCATGCTAGAATCATGCTAGTAACATAATAATTCATGCTAAAATCATGCTAGTAACATGCTAATTCATGCTAGAATCATGCTAATAACATGCTAATTCATGCTAGTAACATGCTAATTCATGCTAGAATCATGCTAGTAACATGCTAATTCATGCTAAAATCATGCTAGTAACATGCTAATTAATGCTAGAATCATGCTAGTAACATGCTAATTCATGCTAGAATCATGCTAATAACATGCTAAATCATGCTAGTAACATGCTAATTCATGCTAGAATCATGCTAGTAACATGCTAATTCATGCTAAAATCATGCTAGTAACATGCTAATTAATGCTAGAATCATGCTAGTAACATGCTAATTCATGCAAGAATCATGCTAGTAACATGCTAATTCATGCTAAAATGATGCTAATTTATGCTAGAATCATGCTAGTAACATGCTAATTCATGCTAGAATCATGCTAGTAACATGCTAATTCATGCTAGAATCATGCTAGTAACATGCTAATTCATGCTAGAATCATGCTAGTAACATGCTAATTCATGCTACAATCATGCTAGTAACATGCTAATTCATGCTAAAATCATGCTAGTAACATGCTAATTCATGCTAGAATCATGCTAGTAACATGCTAATTCATGGTAGAATCATGCTAGTAACAAGCTAATTCATGCTAGAATCATGCTAGTAACATGTTAAATCATACTAGAATCATGCTAGTAACATTCTAATTCATGCTAGAATGATGCTAATAACATGCTAATTCATGCTAGAATCATGCTAATAACATGCTAATTCATGCTAGAATCATGTGAGTAACATGCTAATTCACGCTAGAATCATGCTAGTAACATGCTAATTCATGCTAGAATCATGCTAGTAACATGCTAATTCATGCTAGAATCATGCTAGTAACATGTTAAATCATACTAGAATCATGCTAGTAACATTCTAATTCATGCTAGAATGATGCTAATAACATGCTAATTCATGCTAGAATCATGCTAGTAACATGCTAATTCATGCTAGAATCATGCTAGTAACATGCTAATTCACGCTAGAATCATGCTAGTAACATGCTAATTCATGCTAGAATCATGCTAGTAACATGTTAATTCATGCTAGAATCATGCTAGTAACATGCTAATTCATGCTAGAATCATGCTAGTAACATGCTAATTTATGCTAGAATCATGCTAGTAACATGCTAATTCATGCTAGAATCATGCTAGTAACATGCTAATTCATGCTAGAATCATGCAAGTAACATGTTAATTTATGCTAGTAACATGCTAATTCATGCTAGAATCATGCTAGTAACAAGCTAATTCATGCTAGAATCATGCTAGTAACATGTTAAATCATACTAGAATCATGCTAGTAACATTCTAATTCATGCTAGAATGATGCTAATAACATGCTAATTCATGCTAGAATCATGCTAGTAACATGCTAATTCATGCTAGAATCATGCTAGTAACATGCTAATTCACGCTAGAATCATGCTAGTAACATGCTAATTCATGCTAGAATCATGCTAGTAACATGCTAATTCATGCTAGAATCATGCTAGTAACATGCTAATTCATGCTAGAATCATGCTAGTAACATGCTAATTCATGCTAGAATCATGCTAGTAACATAATAATTCATGCTAGAATCATGCTAGTAACATGCTAATTCATGCTAGAATCATGCTAATAACATGCTAATTCATGCTAGTAACATGCTAATTCATGCTAGAATCATGCTAGTAACATGCTAATTCATGCTAAAATCATGCTAGTAACATGCTAATTAATGCTAGAATCATGCTAGTAACATGCTAATTCATGCTAGAATCATGCTAATAACATGCTAAATCATGCTAGTAACATGCTAATTCATGCTAGAATCATGCTAGTAACATGCTAATTCATGCTAAAATCATGCTAGTAACATGCTAATTAATGCTAGAATCATGCTAGTAACATGCTAATTCATGCAAGAATCATGCTAGTAACATGCTAATTCATGCTAAAATGATGCTAATTTATGCTAGAATCATGCTAGTAACATGCTAATTCATGCTAGAATCATGCTAGTAACATGCTAATTCATGCTAGAATCATGCTAGTAACATGCTAATTCATGCTAGAATCATGCTAGTAACATGCTAATTCATGCTACAATCATGCTAGTAACATGCTAATTCATGCTAAAATCATGCTAGTAACATGCTAATTCATGCTAGAATCATGCTAGTAACATGCTAATTCATGGTAGAATCATGCTAGTAACAAGCTAATTCATGCTAGAATCATGCTAGTAACATGTTAAATCATGCTAGAATCATGCTAGTAACATGTTAAATCATACTAGAATCATGCTAGTAACATTCTAATTCATGCTAGAATGATGCTAATAACATGCTAATTCATGCTAGAATCATGCTAGTAACATGCTAATTCATGCTAGAATCATGCTAGTAACATGCTAATTCACGCTAGAATCATGCTAGTAACATGCTAATTCATGCTAGAATCATGCTAGTAACATGCTAATTCATGCTAGAATCATGCTAGTAACATGCTAATTCATGCTAAAATCATGCTAGTAACATGCTAAATCATGCTAGAATCATGCTAGTAACATGCTAATTCATGCTAGAATCATGCAAGTAACATGTTAATTTATGCTAGTAACATGCTAATTCATGCTAGAATCATGCTAGTAACATGCTAATTCATGGTAGAATCATGCTAGTAACAAGCTAGTTCATGCTAGAATCATGCTAGTAACATGCTAATTCATGCTAGAATGATACTAATAACATGCTAATTCATGCTAGAATCATGCTAATAACATGCTAATTCATGCTAGAATCATGCTAGTAACATGCTAATTCATGCTAGAATCATGCTAGTAACATGTTAAATCATACTAGAATCATGCTAGTAACATTCTAATTCATGCTAGAATGATGCTAATAACATGCTAATTCATGCTAGAATCATGCTAGTAACATGCTAATTCATGCTAGAATCATGCTAGTAACATGCTAATTCATGCTAGAATCATGCTAGTAACATGCTAATTCATGCTAGAATCATGCTAGTAACATGCTAATTCATGCTAGAATCATGCTAGTAACATGCTAATTCATGCTAGAATCATGCTAGTAACATAATAATTCATGCTAGAATCATGCTAATAACATGGTAATTCATGCTAGAATCATGCTAATGACCTGCTAATTCATGCTAGAATCATGCTAGTAATATGCTAATTCATGCTAGAATCATGCTAGTAACATGCTAATTCATGCTAGAATCATGCTA
>NW_026613681.1:45000-57500 GCF_903798145.1 Danio aesculapii | reverse complement strand
GAGGCAAGAGGACATATGGACTAGCCCTGAGAAGGGGGAGTACTCATATGAAAAAGATGGTTAGCGGGGAGGGAAGACACGAGCCCACCTCAGAGGAGGGACTACATCGTGGCTGAGTGAGCATATGGGATCGCCAGTGGGGATCGCACATAGCAGGCACCTATACCCAGAACACGGTCTGACCAGTGGGCATGCCAACAACGTAACGGGCCAACACCTGACTCCTCTGTATCTCTGTGTTAGAGAGAAAGGCGCAGCAGGCATTTTACAACACCTAACCGAATTTCCTCATTCACCAGGATTTCCCAGCACACGTGAGGAAATCGGCTCCACTCAAAGTTTAAAAATCTCGCAAATGTATTAGGTGTCGCCCAGCCCGCAGCTCTACAATGTCTGTTAGAGGGGTGTTGCGTGCTAACGCCCAAAAGGATGCACGCTGTGAGCTCTTACTCCTGAAGGACACGGCTAACAAGCTGCCCAGAGGACCTAAAAGCTCTGAGTATGGTCCGTATAAATCTGCAAAGCGCGAACAGGACACAGCAATAAAGGGGCTGGGTCTGCCTCCTTCGTGGGCAGCATTTGCAGGTTCACTACATAGTCAAAAAAGAACACTGCAGGAACCTAGGGCACCTAGGTGGGCCGGGGTCTCAGGAAAATGTGAGAGCAATAAACAGACCTGTTCCTCGTCCTCCCTGACTTTACACAGTATCTGTGTGAGTAGGCTCACTGGAGAAATGCGTATAACGCACGCTCCAGGGCCAGCTGTGTAGCCAGTACGCTAGATTGCACGTTTTTCCTCTATCACCGGTAAAAAACTGGCGCAGCGTGAGAGACACTGCCAACAGCTCCAAGCAATTAAACTGCCAATGCAACTAGGTTTCTACCATGGACCCACAGCTACATGCCTACAACACACGGCCGCCCAGCACAACTGTAAGCATCTGTCGAAACGATGATATGCCTGGACACTTGTTCTAGAGGCACACAGGACTATAGAAAAGCAGGGTCCGTCCAGAGGCTGAGACAGCGGTGTGACAGTCACCCGGTGCGCATTCAATTTTTGGGACCCGATCGTGAAGCCAATGCTGTCTCATATGGAGCATCCATATGGAGCGTCTGCGGATGCCATATGCTCCAGGAGACTCTGAAATAATATCAGTGGGACCACAGTTTCTCTGTCGAACTCTCTCAGACAGGTCAGCATCAGCTGGGCATGCTCTTGGGGGAGGCGCGCCGTCATGGTGATCGAGTCCAGCTCCAACCCGAGAAAAGAGATGCTCTGCTGGGGGATGAGCTTGCTCTGTTCTCGGTTTACCTGAAGCCCCAATAGGTCCAGGTGCCGAAGCACCCTGTCTCTGTGCGTAATCAATTGATCCCGAGAGCACTAAAATCAGTCAGTCGAGATAATTGGGTATCCGGATGCCCGCGGGCCGAAGGGGTGCTAGGGCTCCCTAGAGACAGAGAGAGCCCGAAGGGGTGGACTTGTACTGCAAAGCTCGAACTTCAAACACAAACCGCAGAAACTGACGATGGCGTGAAAGTATGGAGACATGAAGTATGTGTCCTTCAGGTCTATTGCTGCAGACCAATCCCAAGGATAAACGCACTGGAGAATGCCCTTCTTCCTAAGCATTCTGAACAGCAGCTTGTAAAGACTGCAGTTCAAACGTGCAGATCTAGGATTGGCCGTAACCCACCGCTCTTTTTGGGTACGATGAAGTACGGGCTGTAAAACCCTCTCTCCATCTCGGCTGGAGGGACCAGCTCGATTGCATCCTTCACCAGAAGGACAGCATTCTCCTGTTACAAGACAAGGGCGGACACTGGAGAAACACACGCCCGTGAACTTGGGAGGCCGTTTTGCGAATTGAATCACGTAGCCGAGTCTGATCGTGCAAAATGAGCCACCACGACGGGGGGCCTGAGCCAACCAGGCAAGCAGAGCCCTCGCTAGCGGCATCATCGGCACGATCGCTGACGTACCAGTGGTGGGGCAGAGCAGAGTGGGAGGGCTGATCCGGGGAGCGCTGGGGTCAAGAGCAAGTTTTGTCTTTTTCAGATTGCCCGTCTCAGGGACGCTTTGCGGTCCGTTTACCACCCTGAGGCGGGGAGCACTGGTTGGTGCCCTTGGCGAGGAGCAGTGGATGTGGATGGTTCGGCTGGGGGAGCGGTCTTACTTTGCCCATCGCATCCGACTGCACTGCCATGAATTTCTGATTGAATTCACAGACGTGTCACTGAACAGGCCAGCCTGGGATATGGGCGAGTGAGAAAACGAGCTTGTCAAGTTCGCGCATATCTTCGTTTGCCAGGTTTAGCCAGAGGTGGCACTCCTGGACCACTAATGTGGCCTTCGTCCTTCCCAGGGAACATGCAGCAGACTTGTGGTCCGTAGAGCACAGTCAGTTGCAGTTGCGTGTAACAATCCTGGGTCGGAACCACCCTCGTGCAACTGGGCCAGCGGCTGCACTTGGTAGCTCTGTTAGGTGGCCATAGTGTGCAGGGCGGAAGCAATTTGGCCACGGCTCTGGCACTAAGGGAGTCAGATAGCCTACACGCTTGGACAGGAGATGAGGCTGATTGCACCAGGAAGAGGCAACATGCGAGCCCGCAATGGCACTGTCGGAGCGACGTCTTAAAAAAGCTGCACAACCGTGTTGCTCTTTTAGGAAATTTGCAACAATACATACCTCTCTGGAGGACCGGACCCAAGGAATGTCAGGCGAGGGAGAAACCCAGCTTGACCGTCTGTCAACTTGTATCACACACTCTGGACTGGGAGAAGCAGCCCGCCTTCTCGTTCTTTCTCTCTCTGCGGTAACAGTCGGAGAAACCCTCATATGACTCTCTCAGAAGCTTCGTGAAAGGTCTGAAGCGAAAAGGATGCCTCAGCTTATATTACAAGATCATTTGTAAGTAGTGCCAGCTGTGCATGCTGACGCTGCCAACTCATTGGCATTTCAATGGCCCGATTGTATACACTTTCAGATGTTTGGATTCTGACAAAATCCCCACAGTGGAAGTTTCCACATAGCATTGAAGTTCCCCTCCCGAAGAGGAACAAATACTATGGAACTTAACGGTTACAGATTTTCAACTTTCCTCAAAATACTGTATCTTCCTTTGTATTCAAAAGTAGAAGAAAACTCAGATTTGGTGAAGGTGATCAAATTATGACAGAATTTTTACTTTTGTGTTAATGATCTCTAAATCATTCAGCAGTATACAACAGTACACTGAACTGGCAAAAAAAAAAAAAAATCCCAATCATAGTGTAAACTGGATATTATGTGAAGATTAGTTTTTAATATGGACATTTCAAGCAACATGTAACTCTGCTTGTAAATCTGCAGGTTTTGAGGAATCATAGAATTGTGGAAGATCAGACTTTGTGCCCACCCTGGAGCCTTACAGTCAGAGTAACCGGCCACTCATTTCAGCCTGGAAAAGAGCCCTTTGTCCCCAACTTCTCTCTTCAACACCCTCAAGTGGTGAGTTTAATAAATTTTACATTTTTAATCATGCTATGTAGCGAGACCATATAGGTGAAAAGATTAAGTTTTAAAACCATTAATTTCCCTACAGGTATTCCCTGCACTAAAACGGGTGTCATACCGCACTGTCCTCCTGCAGAATACAGGGGATCTACCTTTGATCTTTAGATTGGATCCTGAGGAGTGCCCATCAGTGTGTGTACTGCCACCCAGTGGTCTGGTGCCACCAGCCGGTCACCAGATCCTCACATTGAGATGCACTCCATCACCAGACCACCCTTCTAGGATCCCTTTGACATTACATCTGAATGCCAGCCCAAATTACACACAGGTTAACACTATTTTCTACATAGCCGGAACATATTTAAATACATTAAATTATATTCAAAGTAATAATTTAAAGTGAAAAATTATGTAAAAATTGAAATTGTTTCTCTTGAACACAAACAAAGATACTTTAGAATGATGAGATCCATAAGCTGCTGACATCCATAGTAGAGAAAAAAATTAAGAATGTCAATGGCTATTGGTTTTCAACATTCTACAAACTATATTCCATCAAATTTAACTCAAAACAGGTTTGGAAATTGAGCAGGATGAGTAAATGGTGACAGAAATTTCATTTGTGGGTGAACTGTCCCTTTAAGTAGCTTTAATTAGGCTACTTTAATAATATGATGGTTAATATAATACACTACTCATTCTAAAAAAAGTCACCACCTGGATTAAACTAAGCACATAGGTAAGAGCATCCCATTGGATAATTACTGCATGTATGATTAAATTTTTAGCTGGTAACAAGTTATTTACACTAACTGATGTTAGAGAGTAGCTTCTCATTTCTTAAACAACCATATAGGAAAACACATCCTGTGTTGATGGACAATATGTTAATCTTTTTCAGAAGAGTAAAATTATTGGCATGCCTCAAGGAAAGTAAACATCTAAGGAGATTGCTGCAGCTTCTAATAACAACACTTTATTAAAAACAGGAAGGATTGTGAGCAACCATCATCTTTGAGGAAAAAATGTGTTAGGAAAAAAATTAAATGCTTGAGAACGGTGACCATGTGAATGTCTAGTGAAATAAAAGTAATAATAAAAACAACAACAACAGTATAATTCTTGGTTATGTTTAATAGTGAAAGTAAGAGTATTTCCTCACACAATGCGAAGGGAACTCAAGGGATTGGCATTAGCAGCTGTGCGGCCTTAAGTAAACCACTTATCGGTATGGCTAATTGGAAAATTAGGCTTTTTTATAATTTGCTAGGGAGGATGAAGAAAGGACTTTGGAGCAATGGACGAAGGTCATGTCATCTGATGAGTGCAGTATGCTGTTGGTCAGGTCTAGGTTCAGCAATGTTATACGCCAAAGTATGTATATTTCTCCAAAGTATGAGGTCAGCTATGTATATTTCTCCAGAGTATAAGGTCAGCTAAATACCTTAATATACTGAATAATCAGGTCTTCCCTGATGACACAGGCATATTCAAAGATGCCAATGCCAGGATTCATCTGGCTCAAACTGTGAGATTGTGAGACTCTATATTTTTACACATGGATTGGCCTCTACACAGTCCAGACCCCAATCTTATTGGGAATCTTTGAGATGTGCTGGAGAAGAATTTACACATCGATTCTCCCATCATTGATATAAGAACTTGGGTAATTAATTAATACAACTCTGAGAGGGGGGGGGGGGGATAAATGTTGTGACATTGCAGAAGCATATTGAATCGATGTCATTGTGATAAATAAATCTTTTGCAGGTACTGAATGTGGTTGCTGTAGCAGAAAAGCTTTCAGTGAATGTAGAGGGAGATGGCAGTCTGTTCTTTCAGCCCACAGCAGTGAACTCCTGCTCTGAGCAAACCCTGCAAGTGAAGAACACAAGCACAGTGCCGCTGGAGTTCAAGTGGAGGTTGTGTGGATCTGACCAAACGGTTCTGACTGTACTGCCCAACACAGACGTACTTCAGCCCAATGAATGCAAGGTCAGTCTGCAGCATCAAAGTGGTGTTTTATAGTAGTTTCAATCTTACTGGTGGAAGAATTTGTTTGCTTTCAGGTACAAAAGTGGTCCTTCACTCCAAAGGAAGAGATGATGTACAATATGAAGCCCAGTCTCATGTTCTGGCCTGTTCAAACACCACAGATCAAGAAGTCACATTTTACTGTTAAAGCCATAGGATTAGCATCCAAATGCTCTCTTCAGGTATGTTACAGTACATTCACATAAGCTGATGATCATGATATATACAATTGAGAGCAAAATTATTAGCCCTCCTCTGAAATTTTGATTCTCAAATATTTCTCAAGTGATTTTTAACAGAGCATGGAATTTTTTTTAAAATTCTTTTAGTTTGGCAGGAATAAAAGCAGTTGAAAGCAATATCATTCCCCCCTTAAGAATGTTTTTTTTTCAACTGGCTACAGAAAAAAACTTGTCCAATGACTTAAAACTAAATAGAATCTTGCAAAATAACTAGAAAAATAGTTTGCACTGTCATCATGGGAAAGACAGAAATTAGTTATTAGAAATTTGTTTTTATGTATGCGCCAATAGCCTAGGGGTTAGTGTGTCGACACATAGCACCCAAGTGCTTGCGGTGACCTGAGTTCAATTCCCGGCTCAAGGTCCTTTGCCGATCCTTCCCCTATCTCTGCTCCCCACACTTTTGTGTCTGTAAATTTCCACTGTCCTTTCAATAAAGGTGAAAACCCCTAAAAAATAATTATAAAAAAGAAATGTGTCTTTATAACTACAGGGGTTGGACAATGAAACTGAGACACTGGCCAATTTAGAAGGTTTGTGTTATGAAGCGGACAGGAGACAGAGGTAAGGAAACGTTAGGGTGTTTATTGAATGACAACAAGGAGCACATGAAGGATAGCCAGGAGGATCAGGAATGATGTTGGGGTCTTTTCCTCCGTGGCTGGGTAACAGGAATACACGAGGATGGACAGCACACACCAGATACAGCTGACAGAGGATGACACAGACTTGGAAGGACTGGAAGACAGGACGATTCGGGAGGACCAGGAAGACTAGGAGGAATACAAAGAGAACAGGTAAGTAAATCGTTTGTTTAGCTGAGGATGACTACGCTGAGTGGTCGCTCAGTTGTCCGCTTTCGTCGAGACGAGCCCGGACAATGAGCGACTGGAGTGCTGTGCTTTTATCTGGTGCTCGTGAATGTGATGCAGCTGTGTGCTCATTAGAAGTCAGGTGATGGTGATCTTCGTGAGTGGGGGTCGTGAGAGCCTGACCAATCCATGACAGTACCCCCCTCCCCAGGGCCCGCTCCTGAGGGCCGACACCTCCGACGCCGTGGTGGTCTCCCTCTGCCTCTAGGCGCTGGGAACTCAGGGTGGCTCTCATGAAACTCCACCATGAGACTAGGATCGAGAATATCAGCTCTGGGAACCCATGTCCTTTCTTCGGGGCCGTACCCTTCCCAGTCCACCAGGTACTCCAACTGGCCACCACGACGTCGGGAACGCAAGATCTCCTTCACTGCGTAGACGGCTCCTTCTTCTAGGAGCAGTGGAGGAGGGGGTTCCTCTTCGTGGTCAGGCTCTGTGGAGGGAAGAACAGGATCGTGATAGGGTTTCAGGAGTGATACGTGGAATGTAGGGTGAATACGGTAGTGAGAGGGTAATTGTAGTTTGTAGGTGACGGGGTTAACCTGTTCCACGATGGTGAAGGGACCAACAAATCGGGGACTTAACTTGCGAGAGGGCAGTCGCATGCGTATGTCCCGGGTGGATAGCCACACCTTTTGTCCGGGTGTGTATCTGGGTTCTTCAGACCTTCTTCTATCGGCGGTTACCTTGCTTCGACGGACTGCCCTCTGCAGATGTTGATGAGCCTCGTCCCAGACTCTCTCGCTCTCCCGGAACCAGTGATCCACTGCGGGGACATCAGATGGTTCGCCATCCCAGGGAAAGAGCGGTGGTTGGAAGCCCAGGACGCACTGGAATGGCGTGAGTCCGGTGGAGGGTTGCCGCAGTGAATTTTGGGCATATTCTGCCCAGCCCAAATACTGGCTCCAGGAGCTCTGGTGACCACTGCAGAAGGTCCTCAGGAACCGTCCCACCTCCTGAATCTTCCTCTCTGTCTGCCCGTTGGTTTGGGGATGATATCCAGAAGAGAGGCTGACGGCCACACCTAGGAGCTTGAAGAAGGCTTTCCATAGACGTGAGATGAACTGTGGACCTCTGTCCGACACAATATCTTCTGGAATACCAAATGACCTGAAGACTTGATTAAAGATATTGTCGGCTGTTTCAAAGGCTGTGGGAAGACCTTTCAGAGGGATTAGTTTGACAAACTTTGAGAATCTATCTACTATGACTAGAATACAGGTATTACCTTCTGACGAAGGGAGATCAGTGATAAAGTCCACTCCTAGGTGTGACCAGGGACGGTTCGGAATCGGCAAGGGATGGAGCTTTCCAGCGGGTAGATGACGTGGGCTCTTGGATTGGGCACAGTCCTTACAGCCCTGAACATATTGCCTCACATCCCTTGCCATGTTTGGCCACCAGAATCGTTGGGATACTAGCGAGAGAGTATTGTTGATCCCTGGATGTCCAGTGCCTAGCGAGGTATGTAAGGAGTGGATCAGATCTACCCGGTGTTCAGGTGGTATGAACTGCCGATGAGGAGGGCATCCCGGCGGAGCAGGGGCTTCCGGAGTGGCAACGACTGGAGGAGCGTTCCAGGTGATCGGACAAATGGAGATGTGTTCGGGAAGAATCTTCGTTGGGAGTTCTTCATGATCGTGATGCTCGTGTAAACGAGAGAGAGCGTCTGCTCTTAGATTCTTGGGTCCTGGACGATAGGAAATGGAGAAATCAAAACGTGAGAAGAAAAGTGACCATCTGGCTTGACGTGGACATAGTCTCTTGGCCTCTTTAATATATTGGAGGTTTTTGTGATCTGTGATCACCTGGAACGGATGTTTGGCTCCCTCCAACCAGTGACGCCACTCCTCCAAGGCTAGCTTGATTGCTAGCAGCTCCCTGTCTCCTATGCTGTAATTCTGCTCCGCCGGGCTCAACTTCCGAGAGAAATAGGCACAGGGATGCAGTCGGGGCGGTGTATCATGATGTTGAGATAATACTGCCCCGACGCCGGTGGTGGATGCGTCCACTTCCACCACGAAAGGAAGATTTGGGTCAGGATGAGTCAGGAGTGGGGCCCTTGTGAACTCCTTCTTAAGAAGGCGGAAGGCTGCGGCTGCTTCTTTGGTCCACTCCAGTCCTTTGGGTTTACCCTTGAGGAGATTAGTGAGAGGTGATGTAATCCTGCTGTAGTCCTTGATAAACCGTCTATAAAAGTTAGCAAACCCAAGAAACCTCTGGAGCTCCTTAATGGAAGTGGGTTCTGACCAGGATAGAACAGCCTCAATTTTCTTCCCATCCATACGTATACCGGTTTGATCAATGATGTATCCCAAGAAATGAATCGACTTCTGGTGGAATGAGCATTTCTCCGCTTTGAGGTAGAGGTGATGTTCTCTCAATGTGTGTAGGACCTCCGCAACGTGTTGGCGATGTTCGGCCTCACTCCGGGAGTAAATGAGGATGTCATCTATGTACACTATTACAAAGTGGTGAAGAAACTCCCGGAGGACTTCATGAATGAAGTTTTGGAATACGGAGGGGGCGTTGACCAGACCGTAAGGCATGACCTCATATTCATAGTGGCCAGTAGGGGTCACGAATGCTGTCTTCCATTGGTCCCCCTCACGTATTCTTATCAGATTATACGCGCTGCGGAGGTCCAATTTAGTGAAGACTTTAGCTTCTCGGAGCTGTTCCAAAGCGGCTGGTACCAGAGGAAGGGGATATCGGTATTTTACTGTACCGTTATTTAGGACCCTGTAGTCGATGCATGGACGCAGCCCTCCGTCCTTCTTGGCCACAAAGAAGAAGCTTGAGGCGGCTGGTGATTTTGAGTGACGTATGTACCCCTGACTCAGAGCCTCCCTTATGTAATCTTCCATTGCCTGATTCTCTGGAAGCGAGAGCGGGTAGATCCTACCTCTTGGCAACTGGGCATCTGGAACTAGGTCGATCGCGCAGTCCCATGGCCGATGCGGCGGTAGCTGGGAAGCTCTCTTGGGGCAGAAGACATCATGAAAGGAGCTGTACTCCTTAGGAATGTGGATAGACTGCTTCTCAGGAGGGCTCTCGACCGATGTTGCAAACAAAGAAATGGGGTTCCGACCTTGAAGAGGGAGATTTGGAAAACAGGTAGGTGTACATCCAGATCCCCATTTCTTTATCTCTCCTGTGCCCCAAGAGATGATGGGATCGTGCTTCACCAGCCACGGGCGCCCTAGAATGATGTCCATATTTGCACCCTCCAGAACCAGAAATTGAATCCTCTCTTGATGTAACAGCCCCACTTGAAGAAGGATGTCTTCGCATTGTCGATGGATACGGGTCGAAGATCGAGTGCACTGGGTTATCGGTTGTATCTGGTATATATGCGAGGACGCCTCAGTACGGAGGTGGAGTTGACGACAGAGGGATTGGGAGATGAAGTTCCCTGCTGACCCGGAGTCGATGAGGGCTGTGACAAGGAGAGAAATAGAGGCAGTAGTTATTTGTACGGTGGTAGTAAGTGGTTTACATTGTTCAATATTCGTACTGAATACACTCACTGAAGTCCGAATGGGACGAAGGGGACACTCCATACGGGTGTGTCCACTGACACCGCAGTATAGACACAGACCCCGGGTCAGCCTCCTCTGTCGTTCCGCTGATGTCAGTCTTCCAGACTCTATTATCATGGGTTCTGGTTCTGGAGAGGCTGTTGACTCAGGCGATTGGAGGAGTGCAGACGAGGGGGTGATGGTGTCCTGTTGATAGGAACGGAGACGATCGGAACATCGGAGAGAATGTTGGATGAATCTCTCCAGACCCATTGTATCATCTAATGTGGCCAGCTGGATTCGGAGAGTGGGTTCCAAGCCGAGCCGGTACGTGGTCAACAACGATCTCTCATTCCATCCACTTGCAGCTGCTAGAGTGCGAAACCGGAGAGCATATTCCTGTGTAGATAGAGTACCTTGCTTTAGATGATACAGCTGCTCTCCAGCGGCTACTTCCCCATCAGAACGTCCAAACACCTCTTTGAAATACTCCGTGAAGGTAGTGATGGAATTCATGACCGGCCCGGCTTGGTTCCAGATCGTCTCAGCCCATTTAAGTGCAGGTCCAGAGAGTAGTGATACGATGTAGGCGATCTTTGACTTATCTGTGGGATATAGAGAAGGTTGCATTTCGAATATGAGGGAACATTGTAACAGAAAACCATTGCACTCCCCCGCTCCGCCTGAGTAGGGCGCTGGTCGGGCCATGGGACTGGAAGGAAGGGCCGAAGAAGAAACTGTGGAGGCGGAAGTGCTCGGTGCTGGTGGTGCGTTGGAAAGTGGAGCTGGTGGCTGTAGAATCCGCTTCAACTGGTCCACCAGCTCTTGAAAGTGATCGAGGGTGCTCATGTTGTCGTCGTTATGGGTCCGGGCTTCTGTTATGAAGCGGACAGGAGACAGAGGTAAGGAAACGTTAGGGTGTTTATTGAATGACAACAAGGAGCACATGAAGGATAGCCAGGAGGATCAGGAATGATGTTGGGGTCTTTTCCTCCGTGGCTGGGTAACAGGAATACACGAGGATGGACAGCACACACCAGATACAGCTGACAGAGGATGACACAGACTTGGAAGGACTGGAAGACAGGACGATTCGGGAGGACCAGGAAGACTAGGAGGAATACAAAGAGAACAGGTAAGTAAATCGTTTGTTTAGCTGAGGATGACTACGCTGAGTGGTCGCTCAGTTGTCCGCTTTCGTCGAGACGAGCCCGGACAATGAGCGACTGGAGTGCTGTGCTTTTATCTGGTGCTCGTGAATGTGATGCAGCTGTGTGCTCATTAGAAGTCAGGTGATGGTGATCTTCGTGAGTGGGGGTCGTGAGAGCCTGACCAATCCATGACAGTTTGAGGTTTCATGGCTAAATTTGACCAGCCTGGTGGCCAATCCCACATTCCACCAGTAAGAGCAAAGTGTGAAGATTTAATTAGCAGAGCAAAATCACAGTTTTGCTTGATAAATTGCATTGTACACAACATTAGGAGTTGACATATCAGAGTTCAAAAAAGGACAAATTGTTGGTGTATGTCTTTCTGGTGCATCTGTGACCAAGACAGCAAGTCTTTGTGATGTATCAAAAGCCACGGTATCTAGGGTATTGTCAGCATACCACCAAGAAGAATGAATCGCATCCAACAGGAGTAATTGTGGACACAAGAGGAAGCTATCTGAAAAGGATGTCTGGGTGCTTACCCGTATCCAAAAAGCTACAGCTGCCCAACTCTCTTGTTTCCACCAACACTGTTTGTCGGAAGCTCCACAGGATCAAAATACATGGCAGGGCTGCTATAGCCAAACATTTGGTCACTCATGCCAATGCCAAATGATGGTTTCAATGTTTCCAGCAGTGAAAATCTTGGGCGGTGGACAATGTAAAACATGTGTTGTTCTCTGATGAGTCCACCTTCACTGTGTTTCCCACATCCGGGAGAGTTACGATGTGCCCCAAAGAAACGTACCACCAACACTGTTGCAAACCCAGATTAAGGATTGGGGTGGCTCAGTGATGGTTTGGCCTGCAATATCATGCTATTCCCTACGGCCAATGTTTGTGCTAGATGGACACATCGCTGCCAAGGACTCCCGAAGCATTCTGGAGGACCATGTACACCTAATGGTTTAAACATTGTATCCTGAAGGCGATGCCGTGTATCAGGATGATAATGCCCAAATACACAGAATGGTGAGTGGTTTGATGAACATGAAAGTGAAGTTGAACTTCTCCTATGGCCGACACAGTCGGGAGCGAGTCAGGAAACATTTTCCTCCACCAGCATCATGTAGTGACCTGGCCACTATTCTGCAAGAAGTATGGCTCAAAATCCCTCTGGCCA
>NW_026613681.1:0-40000 GCF_903798145.1 Danio aesculapii | reverse complement strand
CTGGTGTAGCTGAACTTGGCATTGACTCTCGCAGCCCCCGTAGCCTATAAATGAGGCCTTCCTCCCTTTTCGACTGAGCTGTCAGAAAAGTTCCTGTCATTGCCACCACATCGCTCTCCATACCTTCCGATACTGGATTGATTCAAAGGAATCTGGCTTTGGCACATTCTGCACTGGCTGTCTCCTCTTCGTCCATAGTGTCCCATGCCATCTCGGGCTTTTGAGCATGTGTTTTTGTGACCGCAGACCATTCCTGGTCTGTGTTCCAGAAGTCACCTTTCTACGACTGGCCATCCCACTTCTGAAACCACTTGTCACACACTCAAGTGGTTGAATCAGAGATATTCAAGCCTTAACATACTTTATGCAAGATTAATTTAAAAGTTAGATCTGTTTTTCTTTGTACTTTTACTTTGAAATATTGCTATAAAAGCAACTCTTTGTGTGCTCCCTAGATAGTTCTCAAATACAATGAGTGTACTGTATTGTTTTCTCTGAATAGGTCTTAAAAAGGCTTACATTTACCTTCATAAAACCTGCATAAACCTTGTTTGTACTCCTCTTTGTTTTGACGTCCACAGTCTTAGACGTTGCCCTTCCATCTTCACCTCAGCCATGGTGGATTTCAGCTTCAGCGCCTCTCCCTTGGGATCAGACCCCTCCAGTGTTCTTCTTCTGTTTAAAAACCCAGGAAGCATCCCTGTAGAATGGTGAGCATCTAGACTTTAGTCTGTCTATAGATTATGGTAGCAAATAAATTATCATTCATAATAAACAGACATGATCAAATGTTTTTTCTCAGGTCATTCCTGTTCCCTGAGGACCAGCAAATTGAGCTGGATTATTGGGCTGAGTCTGGAGATTTCAGTCCATCTGAACTCCACTTGATGAAGATTCAGGACCATAGGCTCTTCTCAATTTCTCCACGCTCTGGTAAACTCCAGCCAGGCCAACAGAAGACAGTTCAATTCATGTACAGGTCAGGAAATATCACAGTTTGCTTCTATATTGAACTTGTTTTTTTGTGGTGCACAAAAAAGTAAAAGGAATATGCTTCTTTTCCAGACATGATTTTGTGGGAACAGATCGTCTTCCTGTCCTGTTAAAACTTTCACATGGAAGAGAGATACTGGTAAGACTAATGTTGCTTTTCTTTGCAGTGCATGATTAATTTATAACAAATGATTTACAGCATGCTGATAAATGTCAATTGTTCATGAATCTTTCCAGTTGAATTTTATAGGAGTAACTATAGAAAGAGATCGGCGCTACATTCACCTCTCCTCCAATCGGCACATTTTTGCCCCAGCAGCCATTGGACGGTTCAGTCCACCCAAACAGGTTGGTATTTACCTAGTTAGACGTTTTCTCAGAAAGTACTTGATCCACAGCAAAAAAAAGTCAGTATTTGTAATTACTAATAATAGTTCATTTATGGTGATGCTAAAATTTAAAGGCTTAATTTTTTATTCCTCCATTCATTTGTTTAATTGCAGGGCATCCAAATAGAGTCACTTGCAAAACAACTTTTGCACAACTTTATTATTTTTATTAAAAAACAATCAAATATAATCTGTGCAAACATTCCCAATCCATTTTTATCTCATATAAATATGTTATTATTATTATTCAAATATATTATTGATCAAATCAATGCAGCCTTAGCTTATGTGAGCAAACATGAGACTTAAAAAATACAAAAAAATATATAGACCATTTTGAGGAATGTAAACAATAACAATGGTCCTAATGTATTTACTGTTTTACATTTTTAGTTTCCATACTGTAGCTCCTGAGAATCCAAAAATGTTCACATATTGATAAATAATTTTAAATGTTTGTGATAAGTAATGATAGATGTTTTAACGTCAAGTTATGATTGAATTGCCTCTTGTTACAGTTCTAAAACAGTTTGATAACAAGCAGGAAATGTTCATGGCCCAATGACATTATCACATTCAAATAATCTATAACTTGTGAAAAAATATACTTTGAATTATGTGGCGAATTTATGCCTCATTTGGTGTAGTCGTTAGTTCATAGTATACCATTTAATTCTTGGAGGATAAAAACCTAAACCTTTAGTTTTATTAATTGTTTTATTACTGGCAGATAGTAAAGTCTTCTCCTAGGGTAATCTGTTTATTTTTAAGTCACAGAGGTGTTAATGTTTCTGCACAGGTGTTTGAGTTGTATAATGCAGGCGCTCTCCCACTGAGGTACCACATTGACACCTCTCCTCTGGAGGAGCTCATGCAGGAGAACTTTAGTCATCCGGTCCTGCAGTGTCTGAACCCCGCTGGAGAAGTGGAGCCAGGTCAAAGCACCATGCTGGAGTGGATCTTCTCCCCACTGGAGGCTAAAACATACACTGTTAGTTACTCCACAATAACATCCTCATAAAATATCACTAATGCTTCTTTGATAAAAAAAAAAAAAATCATATATTAACAGTTGTTTTCATATTTCATAATAAGTATTTTGTCACATTTCAGACAGTACTATCAAATAACCATTAAAAAGCTTATAAATGCTCTATATGTTTCACAGATCTGAGACCATTTAATGCATACATCGAAGGTAAACGGCAATCAGAATGGGATCAGTGTTGAAATAATAATGTTGGAACAAAACATACATTTCTTTTCAATAATCATAGGGTTTACGTCATTATACAAGATGACAGATAGAACATTCAAAGCACACACACACAAATCTTATTTATGTTTGATTTTGGAAAAACTAAACACAATTCTCGCCTGAATTTAGCCATAGAAGCTGTTATGGCATTAAAGGGATTATTCACTTAAAAAATAAAAAAGTAATTCCTAATCGTTTACTCCCTTTAAATGAGTTCCCAGTGGTTCTAAATTGTATGATTATCTTTTTTTTAGTTGGACAAAACAAGATATTTTGAAGAATGTTAAGTAGAAAAACGCAGCCATTTACAGCCATAGTCGGAACAAGCAATAAAAAACACAACGGAAATCAGTGGCTGTTTTTACCCCTCAACATTCTTCAGTATTTGTTCCTTTGTCCAACAGAAGATAGAAATTAAAACTGGTTTGGAACAACCGGAGGATGAATAAATAATGACAGAATTTACATTTAAAGAAAGAAAGAAAGAAATCAAGAAGTTTTAAACGTCATGTTTTACAGGTGGATGTACCTATTCATGTGGTGGAAGGGGACAGCATGTTTGTAGCTTTTGAGGGCCAAGGTTTTGATGAAAGAGAGTCTGAACCCATTCAAATACAAAATGGAGGAATTACTGTGCCTTGCACTCAAAGAATCCCAGTACCTGGACAGGTAAGAAACTGCTTGATGATACAAACCAAAAGTAGTTAAGAGTTCTACAGAAAAGACGCACTTTCCCATTTTTCGTTGCATAGGTGGTGTTCCTGTCAGAAGAGAGAGTGTGTTTTGGTGATATCCCAGTGTGCTCTCGTGGTACACGCATCCTTTTTTTGACCAACGTCTCAAACACTGATGAAGTGTTGTATAAATGGAACATTATGAGAGCTGAATTCCAGCAGGTGTGTGGATTTGAATTAATAGATCACGTACAATTTCAAATGATTTCTGCTCTAATTTTGTTCCAAATGCTTATACTGTTTTTTAACTAAAAAAGGAATTTTTTCTAGCATCATACTTCAGTCAATTTTATTATCTATTTTTTTTCTTGTGGAAAACTTGATGCAGTTTTTAGGAAAAGCATTTGTTTGAAATCTTTGAACATGATGAATGTCTTTATGGTCATTTTTTTTTTATGTTAAAGGGATAGTTCAATTCATTTTTGGAGCTTTAAGTGTGAAGTGAACTATCATTATGCAACTATAAACTGTCATTGTGTAGAAAATGTCATGGTTTCTGTAGTACACAGGAAAAAAATATCAGCAAGCATTAGGCCGTGGAACAAACTGGTGGCATGTATAAATGATCAGATAATCATGGTCAGTCTACACATTGACTATTTACCTATTGACTGTAATTTTATTTGACTGTAGACTATAAATATCTGTCCTGAGAGTGGTCATCTTACACCTGGACAAAGTGTTCTCTGCATCCTGACAATACAGGCCTTGGGCAGCCCCACTTTCTACCAAGAAGACCTCATCTGTGAGGTAACAAATACAAAGATACTCTAGTCTAGTGAATGCATACACATTTAGAAACAAGATAATGTGAGCTACTCTTTTTTTGTTTATCAATTATTTGTAAAAACAAAAAAAAATTACAATTTAAAGTTATTGTTTTCTATTTAAATATACTATACTATATTTAAAGGTGTCAAAACTGCATTTATTCATTATAAATGCTAATTTTGTTATTATCAACTTTGAAAACAGATTAAAATGCAATGCACATACACTGTTAAGTGAAGGCACATGTGAAGAGAACTGGCTTTATATATCCCTTATAAGTTATTTTAAAATCACTATATACCAGAAATACGTCTAAATGCTTGTTTCGTTGATTTTCAGATAACTCTATTGAAGATGCTAGCACAGTATCACAAAGACCTGCGACAGTGGGAAGAGGAGACAGAGAGACAGAAATATGAGTTTACCATCACTGAGAAAGACCTGATACAGTCAAACCAACTAAATAAATACACTCAGGTGAGAAACCACATATTTAACACTGACAAATACCATTTGCTGAATCCAAACAAACATATTAAGTAAGAAATTGACTTCTTCAGGAAGATGCGGTGTTTGAAAAGAAAACTGGCACAAGAAAATATAAGGTAAACTAAAAGGATTAATATACAGTAATAACACAAATTTTGAGTTTATTTGGTGTGGTATTCTGCTGAAAGCAGTGTACAATCTAAAAAATAAATATATTTTATTCTATATGCGGCAGACCCTTCCACCCATTCATAGTAGTGATCAAGCTGATAGCTGTCCCTCAGCAAAACCCAGTCGGGCTGAACAGCGAGCCCGGCAGCACACAGGCCAGGAAAGGAGAAGACGTCCTGAGCCACCCCGTCCTGCTTTACTCCACTTGGGTGTCATTGCACGCTCTCACGGCCTCTTGGAGTACCAGACACATTTCCCCACTCAGTTCAACACTCATTACATCAACAGGTACAGCAAGATATGAAAATCAGTGATGATTTTTTTCATTTAAAAAATTGGACATAATCAGTAAACTTTAGCAGATACATATTTATATACATATATGATATGATATATGTCTTTCAGATCTAGGCAGCCAACAGATTCTTCATCTGACACAGGTGAAAGCTTTTATCATCCATCAGAACTTCCTTCTCTTAGTCCTGGTCCTGAGAGAGACATCATCACACATCTACTCACCTCTTTGCTTCAGTAAGTTTTACTTTTTTATGAGCTATCCTAAACTACTATTGGAGCAAGTGCATTTTTGGAAAGACATTAATACTTTTATTTGAAAAGGGCGTGTTAAATGGATCAAAAGGGAAGCAAAGTCATTTATAATAGTACACAGCATTTAAAATAACCATTACATGAAACAAAAATGTTGAAAAAACATAAAAAAAACCTGACCCCAAACATTTGAATGGTATTGTATATTCTGTAACAGTTTTGGCTTATTAAAAGCAAGTAATTTTTCTCACTGAAGGGTGTGTATCCCCAACAAAACAAAGACGTAGTTCGATAATGCTGTGACCTAGTGCGGAATCATCGTTTTCATTACAACATACATGACTCTTGCAAAAATCAAGTTTATGGATGAGCTAAAGTATTCAAAATTTATTACCAAGGTAGTATGAAGCAGATCAGGGGCGTTGTTAGACCCCAAAATCACCAGCGTCCCAGTAAATGCTTTGAATTACAGTTTTTATGCAAGTGTATTAAGTAATAGTGGTAATCCCAGAATAAAGACATTATTTTCTATGTACAACTGAATCAATGCTAGTGAAAGCAATGTAGTTTAATCGAAAACAAACCGACATACATGCAAAAAACATATTGGAGCTTCATGCACTTCTTCCGCTTGATACTGATACACCGCTCCCACTCTTGATGCGAATTCCAGTTGTTAACATGCACGGCAAAAAAATGCTTATGCTTTGAGGTGTCGTCATGCTGTCAGTTTTTCAAGCTGACAAAACTAATGTTTAAGAAATATGATTATGATTTATTTTTACTAAACATGGATCCTGTATGATAGATATTTGGGGGGTGGGGGGTTGAGGGTGGACCATGACCCAGTAGAGCTTTATGTCTAGCAACATCGCCTGAAGCAGAAGAGTAAGGCTGAAAGAAACTGAAGAAATTGCTGATGAGAGACGAGCATGATGTGGCACAAAAGTTGCAGAGCTTTTATTATGCCACAATCCACCGCTTCCAATTCTTTCGGTCGTGATTGCATGAGGAAGAAGCAGCGCTGTTTTATCATACTAAATACACATATAGGGTTCTGCTTTAGTGCTACTCTGTGCAATCTAATAAAAGGCACAAGATATTAAAGCATCTTTGGTGTTTCCCTGTTTTATTTAAACCAAACCCGAAATCGAGAGTGTGTGACATCATTATATGGTGAAACAGGACACTCCAATGTCTGTCACAATTAAAATCACTTATTTCTGAAGATTTGAACATTCTTCTAAATATTTGAAATAATGTAAACAGAAGGGATATTGTATAATTTAAGGAAAATTATTTTACATTGTTTGCTTTTAAATAGTATGACTTATCATTCCTTGTCTTACTCATTGGTCACACTATTCCTCTACAGGAGTCTTCTCGATGAGCCTCAGTTCCAGCAGTGTCTGTTAGAGGGCGACATTGAGCAGGTGCCGTATTTCACACAGCTGCGTCCGGCTCCTATCCTCCACACAAAAACACAACCCCAGTCCTCTTCAGACAGCCAGGACCTTGTACAGATGTCAAGTGTGTCCAGTGCTGCTCTAGCAGAAACTCACCCAGAAAACTGCAACACCGGGGACAGACAGGAGTATGAGCAGGAGACTCTGACAGAACTTCAGAAAGAGATCAAGATAAAGGTCCAGGAATCCATTCGCAGGTTTGAAAAAAGTCAAATTCATCAGTGCAAATTGACATTAGATAAAATTAGAATTAAAATGTAAACTCCAAGTCAACACACTGCCCAAGACAATGTCATTTAATATAACTATATTATTGTAAATATTTTTGTGTCCCATTGGAAGTCATCTGGTTGAGAACCACCATGCATCTTGATTCTCATTTAATTACATGGGAAAGGATTTAAGGAATATTCCCTCAAACTAAAATTTTCCCCACTTCAAAAAAGGAGAGAAATTAGAAATTATTAGGAGTTAAAAACAAATTATCTTGTTTGATGTTGCATTCAATCTATGTTCATATTTACAGTTATGTTTTTAAAGGGCACCTACGATGAAAATCATCTTTTGTAAGCTGTTTGAACAGAACTGTGTGCAGGTATAGTGTGTCCACAGTCATATTGGATTGATAAAAACACAATAAACCTCTTTTTTTACATTTCTTGACGTTAAAATAGAATCCAAATCCCTCCCATTTTGAGGCCCACCGCAATGTGATGTAGGAGTGCGGTTTCCCCGCCCACGGAATTGATTGACAGCCGCGTATTAACATGTCTCTGTAGTAACATAATTAGTATCATAGTAATAGTAATAATAGTAATAATTATATCAACACGACAGGATGTGCGCAAAACAACTGGGATTAAAAGATCTGTTCAGCTCTCTGTGATCATCTATCATCATCAAATGTGATCAGGAATGAGTTGTACAAGTTTCACCACAGCTGCAATTCAGTAAAATTATAAAAGCAGATGCTTCAATCCTGGTTTATGGACTTAAGTCAGGTATATTTCATACATTAACATAATGCAAACGAACTTTATAACGACATTGTGTGTGACTCATTGTTGCAGAAAGGCTTGAATTAGCTCCACAACAAATATAACAAATAACCTTTGATAAAGTTCTGCTTCATTCTCTGTGCTGTTTATCTACGTGACACGCACGTGGGAACTATGGGCAGGGAGAACCAGCTTTAAAGGCACAGGCATTAAAAAACAGCTACAATGCCATAACACCTTAAATTTCCCAGATTTAAAAAGGGATAATACATAATCTGATGGGTATTTAGAGCTGAAACTTTACAGTCACTGTCTGAAGACACAAAAAATGTATATTAAATCTTGAAAAAGAGTTAAAATAGGTGCCCTTTAAAGAAATGTTACACCATTAACTGACAGCACAACAGTCCCACTTCATGTTTTCATGTCTGGTACATGGTGTCTTTGCAGCCAGGTATGTTCATTTCAGAAATAAAAGTCCAAGTACAGGGTCAAGATCATACATGAGACAAGAGTAGATGTGAAAGAGTAGATTTATTCCTGTAAAAAAATGTTAACCTTTTAAGAAGCTTGTAATTCAAGTTATTTGTGCAATAGTTTACAGTGAGGAAAACAGAAAGAAAAAAAATACATACAGTAGGAAAGAAAACAGTAATTGCTTGCTAATGTTTTATTGCAGGTTTGTGACTCTTCCATCTGAAATTTCCTTTGCCTTTGTCAATGTCATTTTGTAGCATGCCAAATTTATGCAACACATCAGTGCTTCTCTCAGACTGTGTTTTTGCTCACATGACCAAACACTGATTGACCCACGATTTCAGTTGTTCCGAACTGATTTCAGAACTGTCAGCAGGTCACATTATAACACATATTTATTTTAAAAAATGTTGTTTTGTTAGTTATAGCTCAGATGCTATTTAAACAACTTGTCTTTGATCTTTCTTCTGCCTTTCTGCAGGTTGCCTGAGTTTTGTGACCTGGTGGAGGACATTCTACTCAACACCCTTCAGAACCTAATGATGGAGGCTTTCCTTGGTGAGCTAATGCTGACCACACGACCACGAATCATCGCTCTTCCTCCTTCCTCTTCCAGGTTACATCTACATTTGATGTTTATCTCACTTTAATCTCATCGTATGCTGGTTTGGTCATAATTTATTTTACAGTATGTGCCTTTACAATGCACATGACGTCAGCAATCTTTATCTTGGAACAATATTCCAATCAACCAGTCAGATTTGGGGGATAGGTTTACAGTCAATGTCAAGCTTAGGTTTAAAACAAGGATTTGGAGGTTATATGTTATTTTAAATATTTTTCTCCATTTTCTGTCCTAAATTATGGTTTGGGTTAGGTTTAGAATTGGGATATTACTAGCCTTATATTTTTTAACAGGAATGTTGTTGATCTAACAGCAAATCATATTGACTATGCCCTTACATGTATATACTGTGTAGTTATACCAAGAAAGTAATATGTAAAATAAGGTTCATATGTATATTAAAGGGATAATTCATCCAAAAATGAAAATGTACAGTTAATTTACATCAGGCCAGAAAAGACGTATGTGACTTTTTTCCTACATTAGAACATAAGAAAATATATATTTTTAGCCAAAACAGTGGTACTTGGTTATTCATATAATGCATGTCATTGGTCACACGTCTTTGAGATTAAAGGAAACTCTTATAAACAAGTCCAAAACAATACACAATGATGTCTTATGAAGCGAAATGATTTGCTTGAGCAAGAAACTGAACGATATTTACAATACTGTTAGCTTTAATTCACAGCCTATCAAACAGTTCCTGGTGCGCACATAAGTTTCAGATCACCTCATGACAAAATTTTTTGTTAATTTATTTGCAAGACAGTGAGATGCATTTTTTTTGCCAGAAAAATGACTGTTTTGACAAAAAAAGGACACCTCGCTGTCTGATGAATCAATAAACAATTTTTTTTTTAAATAATGAATTTTGGTTATTACCTAGCTATACCCACACTGTAAAAAGTTCTTTTTAGTTAAATTAAAGAAACTTTTATAGTGATTTCAATTTACATCAGTCAAACAGATACATATTAAAATATAGTTCAACTTTGTAAAACTAAAAAAAACATTATGTTGAAACATTATTAAGTCATTAATGTTAGTTAAAGTAAAATAAAACATGTTTTCGTGACTTTTTGTCATATTATTTTTTACATTGCAGTTATTATTACAATAGTATCTATATGTAAAGTGCTATTCTGCTGTTTTTTGTATAAAAACAATCCACTGAGGTGGATCTTCTTTTTGGCTAGTATCCAAAGAGGTATTAGCCAACACTTTACATTTTCCTTTTGTGTATGTGCAGGAGAAGCAGCTTTGGCTCCAACAAACAATCCACTGCTGAATCTAAGATGAGCAATCAGCAGATGCGCTCCCTGTTGACCAGCCCAAGCCCCAGAGTGTCAGACCTAAAGCCAGAACAGTAATGAGCTGTACTGCACTATTAATTCATAACCCTCAGTATCAATGTATAAAATGCATGACACTGATTTATATTAAACTGTATTCAAATGAACCATCCCTGGTATAAATTCACTGAATCTCTTTGACCACCAACAACTAGATCTTTCAGACTGATAATGTTAATAATGCCAAAGCTTAAAAAAACAACATTTTGGTCTTAAATGTGAGAATTGTCAGAAATCTTCTGTGAATTTTAAAGCAGATTGTTTAAAAATAATCTAGGGTCACATGAAGTACTGTAGCCACTTCTATTTGAAGTCATTTCTGTTTCTATATACTGTAAATGTGTGCATTCATAGATAAGGCAGCCACAGATGTTGCATTTTCACTTTTATTCGGAGCGACTTGCCTGTGGTTTGTCCTTAAGGCAGTTAAACAGTGTGATCACATGACCAGAGTAGCCCATTATCAAGTTAAGGACACTGCCTGTGAGAAATAACTTTGGCAGCACAATTTTCTGTCCTAGTGCATGGAGGATGGTGACTCTAATCTAAGGACTGTAAGAATGAAGCACTGATTTTTAGCTCATTGTAAAGGGAAAAGTTTTGTTGCTCTACATGGGTGGCTTTTATTCTGGTTGCTGTCCTATTCATGAAACCACTGAAGAGAAAGATTGTATTCTAAGGTAAGTGATTTTTCCTTCTATTTATTGTACATAACTAAATATGTACACAAGTAGTGATACATTTTTTTGAGTATTAAAAAAGGAAAATAGTATTATGGTTACTGAATCAATTATATTTATTAATCACAACATTTATTGTTTTATACAGAAGGGGAAAATTAAGGCACCACTATGGGAAATTATCAGTTTCTCTGAATTTGGCTAAACAGCTAATGATATTTAGTCAAAAACTATTTTTTTTAGTCTAAAAATAAAATTTTTAAATAAAAATGCTATTATTTTAAGCATAAATTTACAATCAATTAGGTGAAAAATAAAAATAAATTTTACGTCACAATATATTAATTTTTAGATGGCAATACTAGTGTTTTAACCTCAGTTAAGAAATTTATATTTAGTGGAATAACCCTGATTTTTCCATCACGGCAAATAAAAAGAAATTGTGTTTTTAACATAACATGTTTTAATGTGTTGTCAATCATATGCCCGTGTACATAATCAGGAAATTATTCAGGTGCAATCATATTAGTATTTAGGAGTGCACATAGATAAATCTCTTATATGGGACACTCATGTAAATTGGATATGTGAAAAACTCCATCAAAGGCTTTATTTTTTGCATAGATAATGGTTTTATTCTGTATTGATCTTTTCTATCAATCCATATTTCAGAGTGTCATCAGGTATGGTTTATCCATATGGTATGGCAATCTGTCTGTAAATTTGAAATCAAAAATTTTTAATTTTGTCAGAATTGCTATGAAACTTAAAGGACTAAAAACCTTTACTAGCACTCAGATTCTATGAGAGCAATGTACTTTGAATGAAGAGAAAAGAATTCTGAGCAATCCATCTCATGTACTCTTCCCATGTTCTCTTACCCTCCAGTAGAAGATCCAGAATAACTCACTGCAAGCGGAATAGGCTCAAAAACTCTTTCATTCCAATGTCAATCAGACTGTTGAACACTAGTCAGTAATTCGTACGTCTATGTATGTGTTTTATGTGCATGTTTTTAATTCTTTACTGTATAAGGCTATGCCAAAATAAAAGTCCACAAAAAATTCCCCCTTTTAGGGGACAATAAAGTATACAAACACACAGTTGAAGTCAGAATTATTAGCCCCCCTTTGAATTTTATTTCTTTTTAAAATATTTCCCAAATTATGTTTAACAGAGCAAAGAAATTTGCACAGTATGTCTGATAATGTTTTTTTCTTCTGGGGAAAGTCTTATTTGTCTCGTTTTGGCTAGAATAAAAGTAGTTTTTAATTTCTAAAAAACATTTTAAGGTCAAAATTATTTGCCCCTTTAAGCTATATATTTTTTCGATAGTCTACAGAACAAACCATCGTTATGCAATAACTTGATTAATTACCCTAACCTGCATAGTTAACCTAATTAACCTAGTTAAGCCTTTAAATGTCACTTTAAAAATATCTAGTAAAATATTATTTACTGTCATCATGGCAAAGATAAAATAAATCAGTTATTAGAAATGAGTTATTAAAACTATTATGTTTAGAAATTTGTTGAAAAAAATCTTCTCTCCGTTAAACAGAAATTGGGGAAAAAAATAAACAGGGGGGCTAATAATTCAAGGCGGCTAATTATTCTGACTTCAACTGTACAAACATAAAAAGATACTGTATATTTTCATAGCTGTATTTGTAACACTGATTAATATCATTAGTATCCAGATGTGTCGGTGGTGTATAGTTTGATGTGGTCTTTTAATGCAGGGTCGGCTCCAACATGGCCAGTGTGTCCAGTTTCTGTGAGACAGCTGTGAGTCATCACGAGCTGCAGGACAGCAGATCTGGATCTGAGAAGGAGGAGAGAATCTCCACTACTGAGGAGAAATCAGATACTGAATTAAACGCCTTCATCCAAATGAGGAACAAAGTGGACAAAGATACTGAGGTGAAAAACGACTAACATAAAGCTGTTATATGTATCAAACCAACTGTAAATAAACTGTATTATATTTACAACACAGAATTCAAATGTGTCAATGTAACAGTGTACTCAAATATATTTTTATGGAAGTAAATATAATGTTAGCATAATTATGAAACTAGCACTTACAGAGTTTCTGAAATGTTGGCTTACTTTATTATTAATGCATAATTTGTATAGTTTTTAGAAAGAAATGTTTTTGAATGTTAGACAACTATCACTCAACAGGCTTTTGAGCAATGTTTATTTATCCATCAATTTATATTCACTCATCATTGCATTGAATTATGTTTTGCCCCAAACATAGAAATATGGTCTGATTGTGAGTAAAATTGGACATATTTGTTTAGGTTTAATAGTGAGTGATAACACAGCTGGCTCACACGTTGAAACTAGAGATCTCTGTAGCCATATTATACAACTTACATACTACAACTTACATACTACATGCAAGTATTTAAGTAAGTTATGGCTGTCCTCCATACAAATGTCTTTCTATGCATATTGCCTAACACTACTTAATAGCCTGTGTTGGGTGTAATTAGTTACAAAGTGACTAGTTACTGTATATTATGTTTTTTTCTTCTTTTTCATTCTTTTCTAACACATTTTATCTGCTTTTATGCTTATTTATTTATTTACCATTTTTATTATTTGTTTTTATTTTTCTTATACTTGTTTCTTTTATTCCTGTTTATGTAAACCATAAAAAAAATATATATTTTTAGATTTGCCCTACAATTACAATTGAGAATGAAATAAAAAAGGAAATTTGGTGTTATTAATTTGAATAATTTTGGATTGATACATAGAAATGTTTAACATTTTTGAAAGTGTATTTTAAAATAAAATGAAAAAGACCTAAGTTTTAAAAATTTAAAAATTAAAGAATTACAATAGTTTGATTACTATTGTCTATGCATTGAGATTTATGTGGATTTTAACTAGTACTAAGTCAAGTAATTCAATTAATTTTTGTGTAATTGAATTACCTTTTAGACAAAGTAACTAATAAAAATACAATTTTGATGACATTATTAGCAATGAATTAAGTTTTTAAAGTAACTTACCCAACACTGTTTACAGCAGTTGTGACTTGAGCCATTGACTTTTTCATGACTCTTTAAGGATTTTGTTAAAGAGTAAATATTTTGGAATTTAGGTTGATGCAATTTGCCAATTTTATCAAATTGAATTCAGCTCACCAAACTGTGCCAGGCAGACAGGTGATGAGGAGTTCAATTCAGACATAAAAAAAACCTTAAGGTGAGGACAATTATCTGGCCTTTCACATCTCTGTAAACCACAGTCACAAACTGCAGGGAGCAAATATTCTGACTCAGCAGTCATTTCTGAATTACTTTTTGTGAAAATATAATGAAGTACATCTCATTCTGACAAACCCTTTTCTTGTATGTCCGTGGCCAATTCACAGAGGATCAACAAGATTTGACTGTTCTCGTGTTTATCAGGTGCAGGCAGTTGGAGGAGCACATGGTCTAATGTACTTACTCACTTGTTAGAGTCAATAGAGGTTAACTCAATAGTGATGCTCTGTAAAGCTTGCTTTCTTTCTTGCTTATTGAGCATTCTTCCTGTTTTCCTCAATTCCTGTTATACTGACCCAGATTTATTGATTGGCAGATTGTGTGCGTGTGTGCGTGTGTGCGTGTGTGCGTGTGTGTGTGTGTGTGTGTGTGTGTGTGTGTGTGTGTGTGTTTTAGGAATGGGAAAAGCTGAATTATGATATTCACACTCTGAAATGTGCTCGGAAAGAAGTTTGTACACGTTGGAAAAAGATCTTATTTCAGTTGGGTGAGGTGGCTTTTTTAATGTATTATTTTAACCCTCTGATGCTAGGCTTTTTTCATGTGTTTGTATTATTCTTAGGGCATTAAAATATATTCCATTACACATATATATATATATATATATATATATATATATATATATATATATATATATATATATATATATATATATATATATATATTTATTTATATATATAAATATTTCCCAAATGATGTTTAACAGAGCAACGAAATTTTCACAGTAAGTCTGATAATATTTTTTTTCTCTGGAGAATGTCTTAATTATTTTATTTTGGCTAGATTAAAAGCAGTTTTTAATTTTTAAAAAAACATTTTAAGGTCAAAATTATTAGCCTCTTTCAGCTATATATTTTTTTCGATAGTCTACAGAACAAACCATCATTATACAATAATGATTAAGCTGTATAGAAGTGACTTTAAAAATATCCAGTAAAATATTATTTACTTTCATCATGGCAAAGATAAAATAAATTAGTTATTATAAAAGAGTTATTAAAACTGTTATGTTTGGAAATGTGTTGAAAAAAATCTTCTCTCTGTTAAACATAAATTGGGAAAAAAATAAACTGAGCTAATAATTCAGGGGGGCTAATAATTCTGACTTATATATATATATATATATATATATATATATATATATATATATATATATATATATATATATATATATATATATATATATATATATATATATATAGTTGAAGTCAGAATTATTAGCCCCCCTGAATTATTAGCCCCCTGTTTATTTTGTCCCCCAATTACTGTTTAACGTAAAAAATTCAAAGGGGGCTAATAATTCTGACTTCAACTGTGTATATATACATATATATATGTATATATATATATATATATATATATATATATATATATATATATATATATATATATATATATATATATATATATATATATATATATATATATATATATATATATATAAGGTTAAAAGGGATTTCAAGCAGAGCAAGGAATTTTTTGGCTACAATAAAAAACATTTTAATGTCATTTTTACATATTTGCACACATTTTAACATTTAACGTAATTTCTTTAACACGTCTTTTAAATCAAAAATATTTTTAGTAAGTCCTTTTTTTGTCTATTTATTATTGTAAGTATGTTTGATTTGAAACAAACATTTTATATACTGTATACATTCAAGTTTGGGGTCAGTATGTATTTTTTCCTTTAAAAGACATTAACACTTTTATTCAGGAATGATACTTGGTATCATGATACAATGGCATTAAAAGTAATAGCAAAAGATTACTATCGAAAATAGGTGCTGTTTCATTGATACTTATGACAGATTCATCCCAAAAAATAAAATTTATTGAAAAAACGTGAGGTAGCTTATGCGTCAAAGAAGCATATTAAAAAGATTTCTGAAGGATCTGAAAATGGGAGACATTGAAGATAAATGCTTAATAGAAACTACAGTAGTTACCCCGCTATACTAAGATAACTTGCTAATTTCTTTTTAATATTTCTCCATCTTATTGTATTTTCTCTTTGCTATATTTCATGCTCTTGTCAAGACTTAAACGTCCCGTGAAATTAAAATAAAATTTTTTAGATGTTAGTTTCAGTCTGTTCCAGGTTTTAGGCTATTTATTAGCTAGTGTGCTTCAAAACAGTGACACAAACTACATTTAGAATTTTTTAATTTAATTTATATAAACATGTAAAGCTTATAGTTTGTCACTTCCCCCTAAATGAATCAATTTTTTTCAGGTCACAACATACTTCGGTTTCTCATCTTGACCAATCAAATACTCTCTATTATCTGACATAGATCATTGAATCGGATTTGATCATTACATTTTCAAAATTTCAAATATAAGTTTCCTCAAAAATGTGGAATGTCCTTATGAGGAAAACTATTCAGTTTGTGTTGAACAATGTTAAGAATTTGTTCTTAATTTTACAATGGACAGTGTTGACTAACACAAATAGCAACTCAAACGTGACTCTTAAGCAGGTCACACACCGGAAGCGCCGCTCAGCGTCGCAACACGGCGCGCACATGACAATTAAAAGTATCACACACCAGATGCGAACATTTGCATGATATTTAACATGAAACTAATCAGATGGCGCTCTGTGGCGCAGCAGAGAAATGAATAGTGTCCTGAGTCGTGGCTGGGCGCCTTGGACAGCCGCCGACATGGGGCGCCGGTGTGTGTACCCTGATAGGAACCTATGTTTAAAATTCTGAAATGTATGGCCCTGCGTGGCGCTACGTGGCGCACCGCCGAGCGCCACTTCTGGTGTGCGACCTGCTTTATTTGACTGTGTAATGGCTGAATAGGGTGAACGTGTCATGTAAATGTGTCTGTATGCTGTTGATTCAGGTTACCAGAAGGAGGTGGAGTCTTTACTGACAGTCAACAGACAGACTGTTCTGAGTGACAGTGAGAATGTGGAGAAGGCCAGAGAACTGCTGAGAACGCTGTCAGAGAAAACAGGCATCTTCCCTCGCGGACTCGGCAAAGGCGAAAGATACGTTTTCATCATGGTAAACTAATGACTGAATACAAACATTATACACTCCTGAGCATTTTATCATACCACTAAGAGTTCTCATTTTTTTAGAGTTGCTAAGACAATCATAACTGAACTAAACAGAAATGTAATTAAGATGTGGAGTATGCATATATAAGGGGCATTATTAAAGTAAACATCGCAATCAAACTATTACCGTCATGTAGGACTTTTTTCCGACAAGATCCACACACGTGGCTGTTAGTTAAGAACTGCATGTGCACACACACACAAACGCACATCGCGAAATGCAGACGTTTTTTTCTTTCCATTCGACGTGCATTAATAAATTCCATAACACTCTCACCAGTCCTTACTCCTTATTTGCGTCTAATACCCCAGTTTGTCATGGGGGCATCAATGAATGTTCATGAGTGAATGTGAAACTGCCGAACTGCAGTTAAAGTCACCCAAAATTACAGGTAACTCTTACATGAAAGCACTTCACATAAACACCTTAATTATATTATTGTCTATTAAGGCAAATAACTAGATTACAAATGTTCATGTAAATGTAGTCAGTAGTGTCTTCGAAGTAAGTGAAAGGTCCAGAAGGGCATCTTGCTGATTTGATTCAGAAGGGCACTTTTTTGTCAGACGGCTCACCGGTTTGATTTTCATTCAATGTCATTCATTTTAAAAAGCACTCTGTCCATTTTATTTGTATATGTTTTATTCAAATGCATAAACTCTACAGATGCCTGATAGTTATATGTAGAGCTAACATTAATCAGATTCACTCTAGTGAACTGCATCCATGTTTGCACGTCACATTTGATGCTGTAAATTCACAGACTCAGAAGGAATACACACAGGTTCGAAGACTCGTTCTCACCATCTACAGTGTAATTCAGCCAGGTATACATCCGCACTAAAATATCACAGTGAAAGTCATCATAGCTTACATAGAAAAGACCCAGCTCCCAACCAAACTTTGAGAATACATTGAATATTTTTTTTATCGCCCATTAAGAGTCTCGCATTAATGCAGCATGTTAACGCCGATAACAGCCCACCACTAATATATATATATATATATATATATATATATATATATATATATATATATATATATATATATATATATATATATATATATATATATATATATATATATATATTTACTAACTGGCCACTTTATTAGATACACCTGACTATTACTGGGTTGGACCCCCTTTTGCCTTCAGAACTGCCTTAATCCTTTGTGGCTGATTCAACAAGGTACTGGAAATATTCCTTAGAGATTTTGGTCCATATTGACATGATAGCATCACGCACTTGCTGCAGATTTGTTGGCTGCACTTGCATGATGCGAATCTCCCGTTCCACCACATCCCAAAGGTGATTTATTGGATTGAGATCTGCTGACTGTAGAGGCCATTTGAGTACAGTAACCTCATTGTCATGTTCAAGAAACCAGTCTGAGATGATTTACCCTTTATGACATGGCACGTTATCCTGCTGGATGTAGCCATCAGAAGATAAAACACTGTGGTCATAAAGGGATGGACATGGTCAGCAACAATACTCAGGTAGGCCGTGGCATTCACACGAGGCTCAATTGGTACTAATGGGCCCAAAATAGGCCAAGAAAATATCCTCCACACCATAACCACCACCAGCGTGAACCGTTGATACAAGGCAGGATGGATCCATGCTTTCATGTTGTTGATAAACTGAACTGAACTTAAACACTAAAAACTGAACTACACTGTTCCAATTTACTATGACCTTTTATGTGAAGCTGCTTTGACACAATTTACATTGTAAAAGCGCTATACAAATAAAGGTGAATTGAATTGTTGATACCAAATTCTGACCCTACCATTTAAATGTCGCAGAAGAAATTGAGACTCATCAGACCAGGCAATGTTTCTCCAATCTTCTATTGTCGAGTTTTTGAATTGTAGCCTCAGTTTCTTGTTCTTAGCTGACAGGAGTGGCACCTGATGTGGTCTTCTGCTGCTGTAGCCCATCCGCCTCAAGGTTCAATGCATTGTGCGTTCAGAGATGCTGGAAGAAATCACCTTTCTTCCCCATTCTGATACTCTGTTTGAACTGCAGCAGTTTGTCTTGACCATGTCTACAGGCTTAAATACATTGAGTTACTATTGGAAATTTGTGTCAATGAGCAGTTGGACAGGTGTGCCTAATAAAGTGGTGTGTGTGTGTATATATATATATATATATATATATATATATATATATATATATATATATATATATATATATTCATTCACTCATTCATTCACTCATTCATTTTCTTTTCAGCTTAGTCCCTTTATTAATCTGGGGTCGCCACAGCAGAATGAACAGCCAACATCCATATACATACTCATTTACACATACACTTCGGCCAATTTAGCTTACCCAATTCTATAGCGCATGCCTTTGGAAACCGTATATATATACACAAAATGCATGTTGCAGCTGTTACTTCTTGCCTAACTGGTCAATTATGTTGGCTTAGTTTAAGAGATTTTCTCCTATATGGTCAAGTTAGGACCCTTAAGATGTCTTGTGAATATGGGGCCTGAGTTTTAGCACAGTACTGTATGTGTACATTTACATGGACTCATCATGATTATTATTATGGGCTTTTAATTTAAATATACTTGATCAAAGTTCCCTCACAAAGAGGTAAGGGGATTTTCAAGATAATTGAAATAGTTGTTTTAATTGTTATGATCATTTTCTAGGATCGACTGGTGTCCTTGGATAGTGCTGAAGACTTTGTGCGTTTGGCCAGAGAGAAGTATCCAAGAACTTAGTCTTCTGATGAACAAGAACCTTTGGGTTTGGATTCATTTGCTCTCTTTGATTTTTCTGCTTCAACTATTTATTTGTTTTATTTTTATTTTTTTTTGCAGTAAAGTCTTTATGTTTTGTTCTGGACAAAAAAGATGGAATAACATTAAATTCTTATATTCAGAACAATATCTGTAAGACATTTGCATCTAGAGCATATCTCACTATAGATTTTTATCCTTTTTAAAAATAATTCAGTTTAATTCTGTAATGTAAATGTTAAATATGACTGCAATCATTTATTGTGATTCAGTAAGTTAATGCTTTTTCAAATGAATGTGCTTTTGTAAATAAAATGAAAATAAAAATGATTGCATGTATCTTGCCATCAGAGGTGTAGTCGTGGCTATATGCATGTATACTCTGTATGCCTACTTTTTTCCACGAGCTGTTTGGGTATTACTGGGTATTGCTATAGAAACACATGTATCACATGTACCCCAATAGGTCATGGAGGAGCAATCGGGTTCTCCTCAGGAGCTCTCCTCATCAGCACACGTTTTATTCATTCATTCATTTTCTTTTCGGCTTAGTCCCTTTATTAATCTGGGGTCACCACAGTGGAATGAACCACCAACTTATCCAGCATTTGTTTTATGCAGCGGATGCCCTTCCAGCTACAACTCATCACTGGAAAACACATACACACTTATTCACACACACATACACTACGGACAATTTAGCCTACCCAATTCACCTGAACCACATGTCTTTGGACTGTGGGGGAAACCAGCGCACCCGGAGAAAACCGACGCGAACGCAGGGATGAACATGCAAACTCCACACAGAAACACCAACTGATCCAGCCGAGGCTTGAACCAGCGACCTTCTTGCTGTGAGGCAACAGCACTACCTACTGCGCCACTGCATCGCCATAGCACAGCTGTTTTCTCAAGCAAAAATGTAACTCTTAACAGACATTTTGCTGTTTTTTCAAATTAACTGTGAAGATAGAACCCATTACAGTGCATGTGGCATTAACTATATCATACATTCATGCACAGAATTAAACACAGTGACAGAACCACTCAATAAATGTATCATATCATTTTTAAGAATTCACACTTAAATGATGATTGATAATAAAGCGTGTTTTGCATGCTGTCCCGGGAGAGAGCCCCAAGCTCAGAATATCTTTGAGCCCGGGGCTCTTTCCCGTTTGAAGGGCGAGAGGAGAGTTTGAGTTCAAGTGGGTCTCGAGAACTCCCTTGTGAACTGCTGAGATATATCTGACTAAGAGTTGATTAGGATGCTATTTGAAGTAATCAGTTTACTTATGGTGTACGTTTTTGGATGGAAAACCCACGCGAAACACGGGGAGAACATGCAAACTCCACACAGAAATGCCGACTGGCCCGGAGAGGGTCGAACCAGCGGCGTTCTTGTTGTGAGGCAACAGTGCTACCCACTGGGCCACCATGCCTCCCTATCAGAGAAGGGGAGAAGTAGGGGTGGAAGGGGGGATTCTTCAAGATGAAGATGACTGGAGTAGAAAGCTCGGGTAATTTATAGTGTGTCAGTATTCATCTGATTGGTGCAAATACGCGGAGCTAATGCGATAGCAGATGTGTTCAATCATAAGCATGTGATCCTCTCGAAATTAGTTCATAAGTAAACCATGCTTAACTGCATATCAAAGTGACATCATCATGTGTTGTATCATATTAAAAATTATTTCCTATTATGACTTATGATAGTGAAATATGTAAATTAGCCTGTGCGTTTTTAATTTGTTTAAATGTATGACATTTTGAATTTAAAAAGTGGCAGTTTTATTTATTTAATACATGAAAAAAATTTACTTGAGTATAGGCTAGTAGCCTATTTGGGTTTTTGAAGAAGTGTGCTTTGCTTTTGTTTTTCTGATTTAAAAAAAAATATTTATTTTAAACGGATAGCGAAATGCATTGAGTATGGTATCGAGGTCAGCGATGAGATCCACGTGCTCCAAAGGGAATCTTTTTGTGATAGATTTGTTGAGCTCTGCTATGTACAAAACCCGAAAATGTATGCGCATCTGCCTGTGTCAGCGTAATGCCACAGAACTTGCCATCTTGTAATGCCTTGTTAAATTCTGTCTCCGCCTTGCCTGGGCCATTCATTAAATCCTGTAGGCTAGCAAGGGTCATGTTCACAACAGTTTAAATGTGTGAGATGTTTACATCCTCTTTCTGGAATTTGAGATTTATACGGTTCACAATGGCCGAGACATCAGACAATAGATGAGTTAGGGCAAGGAATGTGTAAGTTTGAATTTGCTTTCTAATACCCTTAGCTATCAGGCAGTTTCTCGAGTTCTCCTCCTCCTCCAATTCCATTACCATGGAAACCCAATTGCTTTTAACTGCCCTCTCCTATGACAGCCAGCGTGTAGCCTATGATTGTTTTAGATTCAACAGGTCGTTTGCCTCCATTTCTTTTTGGAGTTCGTTCAACCGTTTTCTTTGAATGGGGAAATTCTTGTAGTATGTGTCTATGCTATTAACAGTGGTGATATATGCACTTATTTCACTCACAGCATTGGATGCATCACGAGCAGCCAGTGCTATTCTGTCCACACTAGAGTGAATGTTTATGAGGTAGGGACAATCATTCTGATGAAGATGCTGTGCAACTCCGGCCTTTCGACCCACCATAACATTCGCTCCATCATTTCCCAGTCCAACTACCCGATCCATAGCGACACCATGTCCTAACAACACATCCTTTATTTTTGAGGTGATGCAATCTGCAGTGGGAGACGGTATTGCATGGTTTCCAATGAACATGGTTTCATGGTCCCCTCTTTGCTGAATTGTCAGGTATATGATCAGCATTTTCTAAACAGTGATATTAGTTGTTTCATCAACTACTATCCCGATGTATCTGCTTTTGGCGATGCGATCATTAACAGCGCGTTATAGTCATTGCTATAGTCTCCTCCATCTGACTGACAGTGTTGTGGTGGGTGTAAACGTGTGCACTGTTAAGATTTGGACACCCAGCGGGACTGTAAGAGGTGTATTAGGTTAGGATATAGGTGACTCGGGGGTGTTTGAGTCCGCCATATGCAATACAACTTTAAGCTGTGTTTTTAATGCCTCGTTACCGGCAGCCTGTGACTTTTCGACATGCTTGACCATCGCTCTGGTTGAGCACTTGTAAAGCTTGATGATCAATCAGTGCTGATTTCTGCCTAGTTGTGCACTGTCGGACAAATCTGTTACTCATTTTAGCTTTTCTACAGATGTTTCAAACCATGTTGCCACATTCCCTCCTCAGCCAGGTAAACTCCTGCTCCCACTGAACTCTGTATTCCCTCCTGACCTTGCTACCGCTTGGTTGGCCTGTAACAGTTGTCGGCGACTGGGGATTTTTGTCTGTTTGTTCTTCATAGTCCACACTCAGCTGCCGTGACATTTTTGCAACTGCAAGCAGCGGTGACAAAGAGGAGACAAAACAATACAATTGCTAAGGGCAATCGCCATCAGCTGGACAGGAGTGGGAATTACAGTTAGCTACAAATTACAATAGATCCCCCTCAGCATAATCTGTCAAAATGATGGCTCACCTTCAGATTTTTCCGTCACTGCTGAAAAAAATCAGTCAATGACAGAAAATACTTGGTTAACGCGACCTCTTGTATAGAGTGTATCGTGTGTATATGTATAGAGTGTATAATGTGTGTGTAAAGGGTCAATAAATATGTAATGTGTGCATATATATAAATAATAAAAAAGGGATCCCCCTACAAAAGTTTCGGTGATTAAATGGATGTATTTTGAATACATTAACTATAATGTGTTGTTGGGCTAATTCCAAAGTAATTTTTTGTATATCCTGTACAGGGTGCTTAATGCATAAAAGACGTTGAACAGAGCAGCTCGGGTCAGAGTTCATTACAGAGCTTGTATTGATTTGTTTCTTTACTTCTCTGCAGTTAAGAAAAATATGGTTTGTATAAACACTTAAAATGATGTTAAATGAGTCAGGAGGGTTTCGTTACACATGCGAATGCAGATTGAAGCAGTCTTGTGTGATTAATTGGTTGTTTTGTGTGATTTTAGTGAACTAGCAATTAACTTGTGTAATCTGTTAACTAATGTGCAAAGAAACATTTCAGTGTATGCAAGCATGTACACAAAACGAGTATATTAGGGTGTTTGAAGAGTTTAAAATGTGAGTAATTGTAATTATAGGAAGAAATCGTCGTAAGACAAATGGATGTTAAAAGTAGCAGTGTTGAGCCAAAATGGCGGCAACAGTATGTGAGTTAGAGCCAAAATGGACTAGTTTAAAGAAATATTAGCATTTTATTTTATCTTTTTGCTGTTATATTAATGTTCATGTTTTGTCATAATCTTTATATATGTGAACTAAATGTTTGAGTTAAAGAAGGAAGCATTTGTAACAGTAATGTGATTTTTTATAATTATACAGTATTTAAAATGCCAGATAAAATGAACAGTACATATGCCATCGGATCACAAAAATACAAGAACTTTATTGCATAGATGGACATTCCAGTTACATAGATTTTATGGCAAGTTTATTGTTTACAATATGGTTACAACCAAAACCTGTTATGCTTTATTCAGTAAAAAATGGTTTTGTAATTCTTTTGAAGAAAGGAGTCAGAGTTCATTAAAGACCGTCAGAGCTCGTATTGATTTGTTTCTTTACTTCTCTGCAGTTATACATTTCACTTACCCGTTTGGGTCTCTTAAGCCTGAGGCGAGTAACATGTGCATATGTATAGAATGTATCATGTGTGTGTATATGTATAGAATGTATCATGTGTGTATAGAGTGTATATGTATGGAGTGTATCATGTGTGCATATGTATAGAGTGTATATGTAAAGAGTGTATCATGTGTGTATATGTATAGGGTGTATCATGTGTATATATGTATAGAGTGTATCGTGTATATATGTATAGAATGTATCATGTGTGTATATGTATAGAGTGTATCATGTGAGTATATGTATAGAGTGTATCGTGTATATATGTAGAGAGTGTATCATGTGTGTGTGTGTGTGTATAGAGTGTATCATGTGTGTATATGTATAGAGTGTATCATGTGAGTATATGCATAGAGTAAATCATGTTTGTATATGTATAGAGTCTATCGTGTGTGTATATGTATGGAGTGTATCATGTGTGTGTATATGTATAGAATGTATCATGTGTGTATAGAGTGTATATGTATGGAGTGTATCATGTGTGCATATGTATAGAGTGTATATGTATAGAGTGTATCATGTGTATATGTATAGAGTGTATCGTGTATATATGTATAGAGCAGTGGTTCTCAAACTGGGGGTCGCAGAATAATTTCAGGGGGTCGCGAGAGTCATTTAAAAATTGTGTAATTTTCAGTGATTATAATAAATATTTTTCAGTATTACAAATGAAAGCTAATATTTTCAGATTTTTAAAAAGATATTACTGATTCATAAAGTATTTAGGACACATTCAGGCAGAATGCATCTTTGTGCTTGAAACGCAGCGCTCAGGAACAGTTTAAAACTTGTCATGTCAACTTGCTGCAGTAAGCAAAGCCTATTGACCCACTTCTCTAAGAACTGAACACGAATGATTAGTTAAAATCAGCTGTCAATCACTCAGTCAACGCCTCCTGTCTTCAGATGACATGAGTTACAACCGCGAAAATGTAAAGCGCGGAAGATGAGAATGAAAACAACACTGACAGATTTTGACTTAGAAACACCTAAAGCTACAAATAATAGCACATCTGATTACTGATCATGTGGTGAATGTTCATCCACCATCTACACTTATTGAAGAGTGGATAAAAGACTTCCATTGGCTTCAAGTCCGTTATGAAAATAACTAAAGCATTCACTGTAAAGTCTGTGGGACGGAATTTTAAGGTAACTGTTTGCCACATCTAAACATTTTAAGCACAAGAGGTTCTGTTTAATCCTTCATTTAATCGCCAGATGCTGTCAGCCGTACAAGTGGCAGCTATATGTAAAATTTTATACCACGTACACCATCGCAAAAGGGCTTGCACCGATTAAGATTAAACTAATATTGCAGCTCATTAAAAGACCGGTATTGCTATTAAAATGATGTATGCAAATAATAAGTTATATGTCAAAAGCATCTGTGCAATATCAGACACCACCCGTGAGAACACAGCACAGTTATCGTTAAGAGATTCATTAATGAATTCATGTCAAGCAGTGCGTACAGGGCCGGTGAGCGGTCCATCCGTGATATCTTTTGATCACTCAATTATGTTTAAAAATGTATTTTCTTGTTATAACGGGATTTCATTGAGACATATTTTCCTCACGCATGCATATATATTTTTTGCTTGTTAGTTTTGATTAGTGTTGATTTCAAATGCAATAAATCTGTTTATAAAACTTGTAGTAACATAGCGATAAATGGTGGTGCGCCTACATTTTTAAAGTTAAGAGCACCAGTGCTACCAAGCAAAAATGTTAATTTCGAGCCCTGTAATGTATAGTAAATATAGTTAAAATATTGTGAACAGCTTAAAAAAAAGCTATTTTTATTGTTTGTTTATGCTTTGGTAGTGGGGGGTCGCGAGTTCTTGACGATCTTACATTGGGGGTCGCTGGTTTAAAAGTTTGAGAACTACTGGTATAGAGTGTATCATGTGTATATGGATAGAGTGTATCATGTGTACATATGTAGAGAGTGTATCGTGTGTATATGTACGGAGTGTATCATGTGTGTTTGTGTGTATAGAGCAGGGCTATTCAATTTCAAATTTAGTTGGGCCAGATTGTCAAACCAAGAAGGTTAGCTGGGCCAGTCATTTTAGCGCAAAGCAGCTCATATGGACAAATTTTAAAACCAACACAAACAAATTTATTGAAAAACATAAGGTTTATTCGTTGTTTCTCGTTTAACTTCAGTCAGTTTGCAGAGCAAAAGGTGCATGCAAAAAGAGTTGAATTAACAGAATCTGAGGGCGTACTTACACGATGTACAGTTGCCTTGAACCGGGCTGAAGCACGCTTGTCCATCCTCCCGTCTCCCCGGGCGGCCCGCACTCACGTTGCATTTGGGCCTGAGCATGCTTACATCATCGATGATGCGCTGTTCAGTTTAAGAAGTGTCTCGCTCAGCACAGTCAAGATTTCTTTATATCGTTATATCATTTTAGTGGTTTAGGATGCATTGACATGCAGTCAAATATTTCGCCGAACAGATAAGCCACTTTTGACGCTCATAAACAATCATAAAATCCTTATACTGCCGGAATTATGAGGTTTGCTAAAGGTGCAGCTGTGGTGCAGTGAGGGGTTTGCATCTTTAATAATCTACGACAGTTTGCGCTCATTAAACAGCAAGAATGATTAATAAATTCATATGAAACAGGCCCTTAAAAGTCACGTCTCGTCTTCAATTTCTGGCTCAGGTATGCTTTGCACCCTACAGGTGTACCGCAACTGAGCCCAAGTGAATCGTGCTCAGGCACAACTCTTCCAATCGGGCACGCTCTGCATTTTTTGCGTGTTATTATCTATGGGTGAAACCATGGGCTGGGCCACTCGGAGGTTGATTCTGGGCCGCATGTGGCCGGCGGGCCGCCAATTGAATAGCCCTGGTATAGAGTGTATCATGTGTATATATGTATAGACTGTATCATGTTTGAATATATGTAGAGTGTATCATGTGAGTATATGCATAGAGTGTATCATGAGTATATGTATAGAGTGTATTGTGTGTGTATATGTATAGAGTGTATCGTGTGTTTCTTGCCTTGCCTAACTTTGTCGTTGCCAGAGACCCAGGTTCTATCCCAGACCCTTACAGAAGTGTATCGTGTGTATAAGTATGGAGTGGATCATGTGTGCATATGTATAGAGTGTATCATGTGTGTGTATATGTATAGAATGTATCATGTGTGTGTATGTATAGAGTATATGGTGTATTTTTTTGCCTTGCCTAGGTTGACTCACCTCTCACGCCAGAGACCCAAGTTCTATCCCAGACCCTGACAGGAGTGGACCCTGGAGTGTATCATGTGTGCATACATATCATGTGTGTGTATTCAGTTCAATTCAATTCACCTTTATTTGTATAGCGCTTATACAATGTAGACTGTGTCAAAGCAGCTTCACATAAAAGGTCATAGTAAATTGGAACAGTGTAGTTCAGTTTGTAGTGTTTAAGTTCAGTTCAGTTTAGCTCAGTTCAGTGTGGTTTAAAAATCACCACTGAGAGTCCAAACACTGAAGAGCAAAACCAACGATGCGCAGCTCTATAGATCCCAAACCATGCAAGCTAGTGGCGACAGCGTAGAGGGAAAAAAAACTTTACTAATTGCCGAAAGTGAAGAAAAAAACCTTGAGAGAAACCAGACTCAGCTGGACACGACCGAGTTGAGCGAGTTGGATTGTAGCGAGACAGAAGATTGTTTAGATAAACAGGAGCTAGATTATTTAAACCTTTGTAGGTAAGAAGCAATATTTTAAATTCAATACGAAACTTTACAGGCAGCCAGTGTAAGGAGGATAAAATTGGGGTGATGTGATCAAATTTTCTAGACCTGGTAAGAACTCTGGCAGCTGCATTTTGTACTAATTCAAGTTTATTAATAGAGGATGCTGGGCAGCCAGCAAACAGTGCATTACAGTAGTCCAGCCTAGAAGTCATAAAAGCATGGACTAGCTTTTCTGCATCTGAGATGGATAGCATACTTCGTAACTTAGCGATATTTCTCAGATGAAAGAAAGCAGTTTTTGTGACATGGGATATATGATTTTTAAAAGTTAAATTGCTGTCTAATATGACACCCAGATCTTTTATAGTAGAGCTAACGCTAACTTTGTATCCCTCTAATTGCAGGTCGAGTTGTGAGATCTGCTGTGTACAGGATTTAGGCCCAATAAGTAATAATTCTGTTTTGTCTGAGTTTAAGAGAAGATAATTGTTGGTCATCCAGTCTTTAACATCTTTAATACACTCAGTTAGCTTGGACAGTTTAGACATCTCGTCAAGTTTAGTTGAAATATATAATTCAGTATCATCTGCATAGCAGTGAAAGCTGATCCCATGTCTTCTAATAATGTCTCCCAGGGGTAGCATGTATATTGTAAACAGCAAAGGGCCTAAAACTGATCCTTAAGGCAACCCGTATTTTACTGGGCTGACTTGTGAAGGCTGTCCATTAATATTCACAAACTGGTAACGGTCAGCTAAGTATGACTTAAACCATTGTAGGGCCTGTCCCTGGACACCTGTAGACTTTAAGCGATTAATGAGGATGCCGTGGTCAATGGTGTCAAATGCCGCACTAAGATCGAGTAGAACTAATAGCGAGATGCACCCTTGGTCAGCAGCTAAGAGTAGATCTTTGGTTATTTTCACTAATGCAGTTTCTGTACTGTGATGAGCTCTGAAACCTGACTGAAACACTTCAAAAACATTGTTCGTCTGCAGAAAGGAGCATAATTGAGCAGAAACAACTTTTTCTAGTATTTTAGACATAAATGGAAGATTTGAAATAGGCCTATAATTAGCTAATTAATAGTTGCTGGGGTCCAGTTGTGGTTTCTTAATAATAGGTTTAATAACAGCTAACTTGTAAGGATTTGGAACATGGCCTAAAGATAAAGAAGAGTTGATAATGTTAAGAAGAGGTTCTCCTATAACAGGTAGCAATTCTTTCAGTAACTTTGTTGGAATTGGGTCCAATATACACGTAGCTGGTTTAGAACTATTTATAATTTTATCTAGCTCTTCCTGTTCTATGATTTTAAAGCACTGTAGGTTATTTAGATTCAGTGGAATGTTTACTGGATCTGAAGTATAAGGCGGTGCAGAAAGTTTAATATTTCCTATTTTCTGCCTAAAGCCTTCTATTTTATCACTGAAAAAATTTATGAAGTCATCACTACTAATTTGCGGTGGAACATTTTGTTCCAAAGATGACCGATTATTTGTTAATTTAGCGATGGTGTTAAATAAGAATCTAGGATTGTTATGATTATTTTCTATCAGTTTGCGGAGGTGCTCAGCCCTGGCAGATTTTAAAGCCCTCCTATAGCTGGACATACTGTCTTTGTACGCAATTCTAAAAACTTCTAAATGATTTTTTTTCCATTTACGTTCCAGGGCATGGGTTGCTGTTTTGAGAGCGTGGGTATGACTATTATACCATGGTGTAGTTTTATTCTCTCTAGCCTTTTTTAGTTTGATGGGTGCCACAGTATTTAGAGTGCTGGTAAAGATGGCATCCATACTGCTGGTTACTACATCAAGGTCATTTGCGTTTGCATTTCGAAGTAGAGAAAGATCAGGTAAGTTATTTATAAATTCATCTTTGGTGGATGGAACAATAGTTCTACTAGGGTGATATATCGGAGTGGATCTGCTAACTTCAGGTAAACACAGCTTTTATAGTAAGAGGTAGTGGTCTGTAATATCATCACTTTGTGGTATAATGTCTACATCAATGACCTCAATTCCATAAGACAGAATTAGATCTAGTGTATGCTTTAAGCGATGGGTTAGACCAATAACATTTTTCTTTATCCCTATTGAATGTAGTAGGTCCATAAACGCGAGCCCTAATGTGTCGTTAGCGTCATCTATGTGGATGTTAAAGTCTCCTACAATTAGTATTTTATCAGTTTTAACTAGTAAGTCAGAGATAAAAAACCGAAAACTCGTTTAGAAAATTGACATGGGGTCCTCCACCACCACGACCAGTTTGACGAGCCTCATGTTTATATACTGTAGGAATCCTGGAGGAGTTGCTTCATTTAAACTAATATAATCATTTTGTTTCAGCCAGGTTTCAGTGAGACAGAGTGCATTAAGATTGTTATCTGTTATAATTTCATTTATGATAAGTGCTTTAGGTGCTAGTGACCTGATGTTTAGGAGACCAAGCTTTATGAAATTTGTATTTTCACTTTTAAGTGGTTTTTCTGGTTTAATTCTTAATAGATTATTTCTGGAACACACAGTATGTTTGTTTCTTGATCTAATAATGCGAGGAACAGACAAAGTCTCTATAGGGTTAGCTAGGTATGCATTACTGTTATTTATGTGGGACGAATAGGAGTCTGTATGGCTAAATTGTGAATTTTGCGTATTTTTACTTACTAGTCAGTATTCTGGAGATGTTGTCCGACAGGAGTTCAGCTCCAGCTTGACTGGGGTGCAGCCCTTCAGCGCGGAAAAGCCTAGGACGCTCCCAGAAAAGATTCCAGTTATTAGCAAAGAGCAGTTTCTGTTCCTCACACCATTTTAATAGCCATTCATTCAGAGCAAAAAGTCTACTGAACCTTTCATTTCCTCGGCGGTAGGTAGGAAGCGGTCCAAAAACGATGATCTGCGTGGCGGGGGAGGTGTGTCGAACTGTCTCGATCAGGCTCCTGAAGTCCTTCTTCAGGATCTCCGTCTGACGGAGCCCGGTGTCGTTCATCCCCCATGGAGGATGACGGCACCGAGGCTCTCTGCAGCGATCAGGATAGTAGGTATCTGTGCAGAAATATTCTTAACTGGGGCACCAGGGAAGCAGAAAGTGCGTACTTTGTTACCTTTGGAGGAAGCGGAGCGGACATGGCGCACGATTGAGTCGCCGATGATGGCCACATCGTGACCCGTCTCGCGGAGAGGGGCGAATCGGTTCTCCGTGGAGATCTCGAACACCGGAGGAGGAGACGTTCTGCCCCGGGACCTGGTAAGCACCTTACGCGGCTGCACCCAGGGGCCGTGGTAGCCGGGTGTCGGCGTAATCGACGCCTGAGCCAACCACGTCCTCGGTGCGCTAGGCCTGGACAGAGAAGCACGCAGGGTTGAGGAAGAAGGAGAATTGTTATTGTATTGAACGCTTACCTCAGACGAGCGAGTACGGGGTAAGAGCATAGCCAGGAGCCCCGCTCGCTTCGTCTCGAGGGAGCGAATCTGGGACTCCACTGCTTCCAGCTCCCGCTCCAGTGCCTCCATCGATGCTTCTCCTGCACTCAAGGACAGACACGCAAGCGACATTGTACAAGGTGAAGAGCAAAGCCAGTAAGTGAGAAAATAAGTGAATGAAAGAGGTCGGTAGCTTTAGCTGACCAGCGGTGCTAGAAGGCTAAAGCTACAAACATCAGGCAGATGCTCGAGATACAGAACGTTTGAAAGTAGATTTGTTTGTATGAGTGTGTTAAGGGATTGTTCACCCTCAGTAGGAGAGATCAATATTTAGTGAATGAGGAGGTATTTTTTGTTAAAAATGTAAATTGCGAGTCTAAACTCCAAACACACGCAGCGAAGCTACCGTCCTGTGACAGCGACAGCGACAGTGAGATCACTCGAGCATGCGCCTTCGGCTATGTATAGAATGTTGCATGTGTGTATAGAGTGTATATGTATGGAGTGTATCATGTGTGCATATGTAAAGGGTGTATCATGTGTGTATATGTATAGAGTGTATCGTGTGTATATGTATAGAGTGTATAATGTGTGTGTATATATATATATATATATATATATATATATATAGAGTGTATCATGTGTCATATGTATGGAGTGTATCATGTGTACATGTATGTTGTGTATCGTGTGTGCATATGTATGTAGTGTATCAAATGTGTGCATATGTATAGAATGTGTCATATGTATAGAATTTATGTATAGAGTGTATCTTGTGTGTATATGTATAGAGTGTATCTTGTGTATATGTATGGAGTGTATCAGGTGTATATGTATGGAGTGTATCGTGTGTGTATATGTATGGAGCGTATCATGTGTGCATATGAAGTGTATCAGGTGTATATGTATGGAGTATCGTGTGTGTACAGTAAATATGTATAGAGTGAATTGTGTATATATGTAGAGAGTGTATCGTGTGTGTGTATGTATAGAGTGTATCATGAGTATATATGTATAGAGTGTATCATGTGTGTATATGTATAGAATGTATTGTGTATTTTTTTGCCTTGCCTAAGTTACGTGACTCACCTCTCACGACAGAGACCCAGGTTCTATCCCAGACCCTGACAGGAGTGTATGGAGTGTATCGTGTGTATAGAGTGTATTGTGTGTTCATGTATAGAGTGTATCATGTGTATATATGTATAGAGTGTATTGTGTGTATATGTATAGAGTATATCACGTGTGTATATGTATCAGGGTTCGTACGGGTGCTGGGAATCGTGGAAAATGTTTGATTTTTAATATAGTGTTTTCAAGTTTAGAAAAGTGCTTGGATTTTGGAGAAAGTGCTTGAACCTGCTTGAATTTGAAATTGCAGGACTTGAAATTGCGATCATTTTGGTCGCATATGCACCCGAAATTTGATCTATGCGAGCTTCACACAGAATGCATATTTGCACTTGAAAATGCCAAATGCAGCGCTCAGGAATGGCTTAAAACAGTTGTCATGTCAACTTGCTGCAGTAAACAAAGCCTGCAATGGTTGCCCCTATTAAAGCTCTTCTGATTGGCCCTCTGCTCTTGAACTGAATGCAAATGGATTGGTTAATATCAGCTGTCAATCACTCAGTTCAGCTGACAGGGAGCTACTGCCGCAAAAATGCAAAGGTCTGCATACGAGAGAATGAAAACAACACTGGCAGATCTTGTTTTAGAAACCACCTAAAGTTACAGATAATGGCACATCTGATCAGTGGTCATGTGGTGAAAGTTAATCCACCATTTACACTTTTCGTGGATAAAAGACTTCCATTAGGTTAAAGTCCACTATGAAAATTACTAAAGCCATTCATTATAAAACCTGAGGCACGGTATTTGCAGGTAACCGCGTTTGCCACAAATTTTAAGCACGAGATGTTCTGTTTAATCCTTCATTTAATCATCACAATGTTGTCAGTCATGCAACTGCAGCGCGTACACACCATCGCAAAAGGGCTTGCATTACCCAAGATTAAACTAATATTGCCAATTTAAGTAATTGATTGTGTAATTCACACCATGCCATGTGAGGGCTGCTCAAAATAAGCAGAATGCAGACATTTTTCCCTATTTAACACAATTAAAGTGTTTATTGAAATTGTATTTATCTGTCTGATGATTTTTTGTCATTGATAAATAGGTTATATAGAATGCCAAGACTACTTACAGAGAGAAGATACATTTTGAACCATTACACATGTTTTCCTTTTTCCCCTTAACTGTCACCATTTGACCAGAGGGACCTTTGCATAGTTTCAACAGTACCTTAGGCCTAACCCAAAGTAATATTGACATTAATAATAAGTAATATTGATGAAAGCTCGACTTCACGGTGGCGCAGTTGGTAGCACGATCGCCTCACAGCAAGAAGGTCGCTGGTCGAGTTCTTGCTGGGTCAGTTGGCATTTCTGTGTGGAGTTAGCATGTTCTCCCCATGTTGGGTGGGTTTCCTCTGGGTGCACCGGTTTCCCCCACAATCAAAACACATGCGCTATAGAGGAATTAAATTAGCTAAATTGGCCGTAGTGTATGTGTGTGAATGCAAAAGTGTGTAGTTACCCAGTGTTGGGTTGCAGCTTGAAGGGCATCTGCTGCATTAAACATATGCTGGTTAAGTTGGCGGTTCATTTCACTGTGGCGACCTCTGATAAACAAACGGACTAAGCAGAAAAAATAAATTAATTGATGAAAGCTTACAAACTATGCATTCCATATTTGGTGAAAGATTTTCAAAACATAGGTTTATATATATATAGAAACTAAAGTAGACTGCACAATAGACCTGCTGACAGCTGAATAGACAGTGCAGAGCGCGTTAGTTGTGCGCCCTGGGGCAACCTGCTGGGGTCAAAGACACTGCAGTTAAAGGGCAAGGGGCCCTAAAGAGCCCAAATTGCCACCCAGGGACAATGGTTGGCACCTGGGGCAGCCCGCTGGGGTCACAGACCCTGCAGCTGGAGGGCAAGGGGCCCTCAGGAGTCCAAACTGCAACCCAGAGAGAGTGTCTGGCCCTTGGGGCAGATTGCAGAGGTCAAAGGCCCTGTTGGTGAAAGGCAACAAGCCCTCAAGAGCCCAAACTGCAACCCAGGGAGGGTGGCTGGGCCCTGGGGCAACCTGCTGGGGTCAGAGTCCTTGCAGCTGAAGGGCAAGGGGGCCTCAAGAGCCCAAACTGCTACCCAGGGAGAGTGGCTGGCCCCTGGGGAAGCCTGCCTGGGTCACAGACCCTGCAGGTGGAAGGCAAGGGGCCCTCAAGAGCCCAAACTGCAACCCAGGGAGAGTGGCTGGCCCCTAGGGCAGCCCACTGGGGTCACAGACCCTTCATCTGGAAGACAAGGGGCCCTCAAGAGCCCAAACTGCAACCCAGGGAGGGTGGCTGAACCCTGGGGCAACCTGCTGGGGTAAGAGACCCTGCAGCTGAAGGGCAAAGGGCCCTTAAAAGCCCTAACTGCAAACCAGGGAGAGTGGCGGACCCCTGGGGCAGATTGCAGAGGTCAAAGGCCCTGCAGGTGAAAGGCAACGGGCCCTCAAGAGCCCAAACTGCAACCCAGGGAGGGTGGTTGGGCCCTGGGGCAACCTGCTGGGGTAAGAGACCCTGCAGCTGAAGGGCAAAGGGCCCTCAAGAGCCCAAACTGCCACCCAGAGACAGTGGCTGGCCCCTGGGGCAGTGCACTGGGGTCACAGACCCTGCAGCTGGAGGGCAAGGGGCCCTGAGAAGTCCAAACTGCAACCCAGAGAGAGTGTCTGGCCCTTAGGGCAGATTGCAGAGGTCAAAGGCCCTGTTGGTGAAAGGCAACAAGCCCTCAAGAGCCCAAACTGCAACCCAGGGAGGGTGGCTGGCCCCTGGGGCAACCTGCTGGGGTCAGAGTCCTTGCAGCTGAAGGGCAAGGGGCCCTCAAGAGCCCAAACTGCTACCCAGGGAGAGTGGCTGGCCCCTGGGGAAGCCTGCCTGGGTCACAGACCCTGCAGGTGGAAGGCAAGGGGCCCTCAAGAACCCAAACTGCAACCCAGGGAGAGTGGCTGGCCCCTAGGGCAGCCCACTGGGGTCACAGACCCTTCATCTGGAAGGCAAGGGGCCCTCAAGAGCCCAAACTGCAACCCAGGCAGGGTTGCTGAACCCTGGGGCAACCTGCTGGGGTAAGAGACCCTGCAGCTGAAGGGCAAAGGGCCCTCAAGAGCCCTTACTGCAACCCAGGGAGAGTGGCGAGCCCCTGGGGCAGATTGCAGAGGTCAAAGGCCCTGTTGGTGAAAGGCAACGGGCCCTCAAGAGCCCAAACTGCAACCCAGGGAGGGTGGTTGGCCCCTGGGGCAACCTGCTGGGGTAAGAGACCCTGCAGCTGAAGGGCAAAGGGCCCTCAAGAGCCCAAACTGCCCCCCAGGGACAGTAGCTGGCCCCTGGGGCAGCCTGCTGGGGTCACAGACCATTAAGCTGGAGGACAAGGGGCCCTCAAGAGCCCAAATTGCTTCCCATGGACAGGAGCAGGCCCTTGGGGCAGACTTCTGGGGTCACAGACCCTTCATCAGAAGGCAAGGGGCCCTCAAGAGCCCAAACTGCCACCCAGGGACAGTGGCAGGGCCCTGGGGCTGCCCACTGGGGTCACAGACAATTCAGCTGGAGGACAAGGAGCCCTCAAGAGCCTAAACTGCCACCCAGGGACAGTGGCTGGCCCCTAGGGCAGCCTGCTGGGGTCACAGACCCTTCAGCTAGAGGACAAGGGGCCCTCAAGAGACCAAACTGCCACCCAAGTACAATAGCTGGCCCCTGGGGCAGCCCACTGGGGTCACAGACCCTTCAGCTGGAGGACAAGGGGCCCTCAAGAGCCCAAACTGCAACCCAGAGACAGTGGCTGGCCCCTGGGGCAGTGCACTGGGGTCACAGACCCTGCAGCTGGAGGGCAAAGGGCCCTCAAGAGCCCTAACTGCAACCCAGGGAGAGTGGCAGGCCCCTGGGGCAGATTGCAGAGGTCAAAGGCCCTGTTGGTGAAAGGCAACGGGCCCTCAAGAGCCCAAACTGCAACCCAGGGAGGGTGGTTGGCCCCTGGGGCAACCTGCTGGGGTAAGAGACCCTGCAGCTGAAGGGCAAAGGGCCCTCAAGAGCCCAAACTGCCCCCCAGGGACAGTAGCTGGCCCCTGGGGCAGCCTGCTAGGGTCACAGAACCTTAAGCTGGAGGACAAGGGGCCCTCAAGAGCCCAAATTGCTTCCCATGGACAGGAGCAGGCCCTTAGGGCAGACTTCTGGGGTCACAGACCCTTCATCAGAAGGCAAGGGGCCCTCAAGAGCCCAAACTGCCACCCAGGGACAGTGGCAGGCCCCTGGGGCTGCCCACTGGGGTCACAGACAATTCAGCTGGAGGACAAGGAGCCCCCAAGAGCCTAAACTGCCACCCAGTGACAGTGGCTGGCCCCTAGGGCAGCCTGCTGGGGTCACAGACCCTTCAGCTAGAGGACAAGGGGCCCTCAAGAGACCAAACTGCCACCCAGGCACAATAGCTGGCCCCTGGGGCAGCCCACTGGGGTCACAGACCCTTCAGCTGGAGGACAAGGGGCCCTCAAGAGCCCAAACTGCAACACAGAGACAGTTGCTGGCCCCTGGGGCAGTGCACTGGGGTCACAGACCCTGCAGCTGGAGGGCAAGGGGCCCTGAGGAGTCCAAACTGCAACCCAGAGAGAGTGTCTGGCCCTTGGGGCAGATTGCAGAGGTCAAAGGCCCTGTTGGTGAAAGGCAACAAGCCCTTAAGACCCCAAACTGCAACCCAGGGAGGGTGGCTGGCCCCTGGGGCAACCTGCTGGGGTCAGAGTCCTTGCAGCTGAAGGGCAAGGGGCCCTCAAGAGCCCAAACTGCTACCCAGGGAGAGTGGCTGGCCCCTGGGGAAGCCTGCCTGGGTCACAGACCCTGCAGGTGGAAGGCAAGGGGCCCTCAAGAACCCAAACTGCAACCCAGGGAGAGTGGCTGGCCCCTAGGGCTGTCCACTGGGGTCACAGACCCTTCATCTGGAAGGCAAGGGGCCCTCAAGAGCCCAAACTGCAACCCAGGCAGGGTGGCTGAACCCTGGGGCAACCTGCTGGGGTAAGAGACCCTGCAGCTGAAGGGCAAAGGGCCCTCAAGAGCCCTAACTGCAACCCAGGGAGAGTGGCGGGCCCATGGGGCAGATTGCAGAGGTCAAAGGCCCTGTTGGTGAAAGGCAACGGGCCCTCAAGAGCCCAAACTGCAACCCAGGGAGGGTGGTTGGCCCCTGGGGCAACCTGCTGGGGTAAGAGACCCTGCAGCTGAAGGGCAAAGGGCCCTCAAGAGCCCAAACTGCCACCCAGAGACAGTGGCTGGCCCCTGGGGCAGTGCACTGGGGTCACAGACCCTGCAGCTGGAGGGAAAGGGGCCCTGAGAAGTCCAAACTGCAACCCAGAGAGAGTGTCTGGCCCTTAGGGCAGATTGCAGAGGTCAAAGGCCCTGTTGGTGAAAGGCAACAAGCCCTCAAGAGCCCAAACTGCAACCCAGGGAGGGTGGCTGGCCCCTGGGGCAACCTGCTGGGGTCAGAGTCCTTGCAGCTGAAAGGCAAGGGGCCCTCAAGAGCCCAAACTGCTACCCAGGGAGAGTGGCTGGCCCCTGGGGAAGCCTGCCTGGGTCACAGTCCCTGCAGGTGGAAGGCAAGGGGCCCTCAAGAACCCAAACTGCAACCCAGGGAGAGTGGCTGGCCCCTAGGGCAGCCCACTGGGGTCACAGACCCTTCATCTGGAAGGCAAGGGGCCCTCAAGAGCCCAAACTGCAACCCAGGCAGGGTTGCTGAACCCTGGGGCAACCTGCTGGGGTAAGAGACCCTGCAGCTGAAGGGCAAAGGGCCCTCAAGAGCCCTAACTGCAACCCAGGGAGAGTGGCGAGCCCCTGGGGCAGATTGCAGAGGTCAAAGGCCCTGTTGGTGAAAGGCAACGGGCCCTCAAGAGCCCAAACTGCAACCCAGGGAGGGTGGTTGGCCCCTGGGGCAACCTGCTGGGGTAAGAGACCCTGCAGCTGAAGGGCAAAGGGCCCTCAAGAGCCCAAACTGCCCCCCAGGGACAGTAGCTGGCCCCTGGGGCAGCCTGCTGGGGTCACAGACCATTAAGCTGGAGGACAAGGGGCCCTCAAGAGCCCAAATTGCTTCCCATGGACAGGAGCAGGCCCTTGGGGCAGACTTCTGGGGTCACAGACCCTTCATCATAAGGCAAGGGGCCCTCAAGAGCCCAAACTGCCACCCAGGGACAGTGGCAGGGCCCTGGGGCTGCCCACTGGGGTCACAGACAATTCAGCTGGAGGACAAGGAGCCCTCAAGAGCCTAAACTGCCACCCAGGGACAGTGGCTGGCCCCTAGGGCAGCCTGCTGGGGTCACAGACCCTTCAGCTAGAGGACAAGGGGCCCTCAAGAGACCAAACTGCCACCCAAGTACAATAGCTGGCCCCTGGGGCAGCCCACTGGGGTCACAGACCCTTCAGCTGGAGGACAAGGGGCCCTCAAGAGCCCAAACTGCAACCCAGAGACAGTGGCTGGCCCCTGGGGCAGTGCACTGGGGTCACAGACCCTGCAGCTGGAGGGCAAAGGGCCCTCAAGAGCCCTAACTGCAACCCAGGGAGAGTGGCAGGCCCCTGGGGCAGATTGCAGAGGTCAAAGGCCCTGTTGGTGAAAGGCAACGGGCCCTCAAGAGCCCAAACTGCAACCCAGGGAGGGTGGTTGGCCCCTGGGGCAACCTGCTGGGGTAAGAGACCCTGCAGCTGAAGGGCAAAGGGCCCTCAAGAGCCCAAACTGCCCCCCAGGGACAGTAGCTGGCCCCTGGGGCAGCCTGCTAGGGTCACAGAACCTTAAGCTGGAGGACAAGGGGCCCTCAAGAGCCCAAATTGCTTCCCATGGACAGGAGCAGGCCCTTAGGGCAGACTTCTGGGGTCACAGACCCTTCATCAGAAGGCAAGGGGCCCTCAAGAGCCCAAACTGCCACTCAGGGACAGTGGCAGGCCCCTGGGGCTGCCCACTGGAGTCACAGACAATTC
>NW_026613680.1:0-61947 GCF_903798145.1 Danio aesculapii | reverse complement strand
TTATCAAACACAAGAACTTCTCAAACTTTTCTTAAAATCTTTTCATTTTTATGTCTATGAAGTCATATTGCATAGGTTTCCATAATTGAGGTTTCTTTTATATTTTCTCTTGATATTAGGATGAAGACAGCCTGAATTATGCAGCCATTACTTTTAGTCAGAAACCTCTGAACACTAGAAGAGCCAGAGCAAAATTCACTCAAGATCAATCTCTGGTCGCACAGGTCAGATCACACCAGTAACAATTAGAGGTTTAGAGAAACTTCTATAATGCTGATAAGTCATCAAATGTCATTGAAAAATGGAAGTTATGGCCATTTTGTAAGTCTTTGTATGTTACTGTGTTATATGATTTTGTACTGTATATTTATTGTTAGATATTTGAATTTGCTAAAAACATGCTAAAGTGTGAGTTTTTGAGCCAATATTTGGAGAACAGTATTTGGAGATCAATGCATGAATGTTATTTGACACACTGTTGTTTTGGGAAAAAACTTTGGAATATCAAACTATAAAGCTTTTCATTTTACAACATGTCTCAAAAATCTTGTGTGTATTATCCTTCATTTGCACCTGCTAAATAAATACATATGCATTCTATAAGAAATTACTTATTTGAAATATAAAAGGTGTTGTGTAAAGGATAGAATATTTTTTCAGCACATTTTTAAACAGTTTTAATAACTAATTTCTAACAACTTATTTTTTTTGGTCTTTTCCATGGTGACAAATTATTTCTACTTATTTTGTAAGTTACTAGTATTCAGCTTAAAGTACAACATAACGGCTTAACTAGGTTAATTAGGTTAACTAGACAAAATAGGTTAATTGGGCTTTAAGTTTTTGGATATTAGTGGTTTGTTCTGACAAATAAAAAAAAAAAAAAAAAATATATATATATATATATATATATATATATATATATATATATATATATATATATATATATTTATATATATATATATATATATATATATATATAAATAAAAGGCTTATAATAACTTAATTAATAATATTTAATATTAAATATTTTATTCCATCCTTTTATTTTTTGAGAAATAAGACTTTCTTAAGAAGAAACAATATTATAGGAAATACTGTGAAAATGTCCTTGCTTTTAAATAGCACTTGGAAAATATTTGAAAAGGAAAAAAGAAAAAAAAATATCACAGAAGGGTTAATAATTTTGCCTTCACTGGTATGGAATTATATTACATGTCAGTGTTTGCATGTCGATGTTCTTGTGGAGTTTGCAGTCACAGTTGGACTCAATTTACACTTTTAACTGTAATTATAAATCCTGGTTCTTATCAAATAAGTGTGTACTAGCACGTTACTTTTTATAAGTCGTTAAATGCTGAAATCAATAGCTGATATTGATTTTTTTTTTAAATGAAAAGAGAGAAAAGTAATTTATAAATTGCAGTCATATTTCTAGAGAGCATAGATACACAGGAACTAAGAGGGGCTACAGCTTAAAAACCATTTTAAGGAAGATATTTAGCTATGTTTAGTTTGTTTACTAATCTTTCAATGTAAATTGGTGCATATAAACCTATTAATGCTCAAAAATAAGAGTCAGAATTGCTCAAAGTGATGGTCATCATTACTGAATAATATATAAGCTAGAGTCAATGGTTAGCACTCAGTCAAATTAAAAAGAAACATTCTAATTTAGCATATTTTACAACGAAAACTTTGAAAAAAATTAAAATATATTTTATGCTGTATATTTCATTCTTAACTAGAATATAGAGTAACTTTAGTTTACAATTTCCCATAATTCCCATTCAAAACACTACAATACTAACAGTAAAGTTTGATGTCAGGATCAGCGTGAAAATTAAAGTCTTCAGAGCAATTATGGTATCAAAAAACGTAAAAGCCGAATTTGAAATCAGCGTTTACTCTCCACACTTGAATAAACTTAGTGTTCTACATGTTTTCAAATAAACTCTGCTTTTTTAAATGTTCTATTTGTCAAATTCATGAAACACATTCCATTAAAATATTAAATGTCTTTAACATTCTGACATTTACAGAGGTTTTTTAATAATCAGTGCAACTTAAGCAAAACTGATACTAAAATTGTTTTAAATAGAGATTTGTAGTACGGGCCCAAAACAAATATTCATTGCATTTTTTAATTAAGTTCATTTCATTAACTATATAAAAATCAGTGGATCTTATCAAAGCATTCATTGGGTAAAATTACTACTTTTTACTGTCATTCAATGTGTTTTTGGTCATTATCAATGCACTTTCACTTTAATTGAGCACAAGTGGTGCTGCAAAAATAGACTAAAAATAGAAATAGATTGCCGATTCAGCTCTGCTCATGTTCTTAAGTAGGCTACTATATTTATTATTTTATATTTCTACTAGATACTCTTTAAATTTGACAAAAATGTCTAAATACACTCGTTAAATAACCTTACCCCTTACACTACCCCACACTGTGACGCCACTATTTCTGTAGAGTACATGTGTCTGCCTGCAGCCTGATACAACGGAATCTAGTATATAATTAAAACAACAAATGTTCAAATGGAGTCAAATGCTTCAAACATTAAGATGTGTATATTTTAACAATTCATTACGTCATAACTATAACTTTTACTCTTTCTCTGCCATTAAAAAACAAAGTGTAATAGTAGTGAAAGCTGTTCATTGAGGAAGTTACTTCTTAGGTTTCAATTCAAAGTGTGGTATAAAAAAATGTCTGGTGGGGGGGTTGTTGGGCAGGCAGACAGAGGATGGTAGGTGATGTGCATATTTCACACATGCAAACTTATGTATGAACAAAAGACCTTCATGAATCCGACACTCAGAATATTACCAATTGATTGATGTTTATGATGTTGATTATAATATTTATATACTGAATAGACTGAACATGACAAAAAAAAATATATTGTACCACTATTTTATCACACAGAAAGTTACTTTTTATAAATAATTTCATAATATATAAACAGTAAAGTAATAGTGATTATATTTATTTCTCATTCTGAAACTTCTAAAACGTGAAACCACAAATGTGGCACCTTCAAACAAAGTTAAAATAAGATGAGACACTCTGAAATCTAAAAGCTGTCCGCTCATGTTCACTCCAGCACCCCTCACTCTATAATGAACTGTTTCTTCCTGTCTTTTTTAGCAGGAAGTGATGTAACTCGTCTCTGCTTTCTGACTTCAGTAAGAGCCACAGTCACATCCTCTCCCTATATGGACTGGGTCTGAATCTGAGGTTTAGGTTTTGATCATAGTTGTATAGTCAAAAACGACCATCACACTAAAGGAAATGTCTTCGGCTGTATGCTGCACATGCTTTTATCATGTTGTTCCCTTCTCTGTATTTTGTCTAGACTTTATGATGTGATGCGTGTGTATGTTTAACCTTGACAAATCAAGAATATGTTTGCTAAGTTAAGCAACATTAAACATGGCATATTAAAAGCTGCTAAATTTGTTCTTCTGAATTAAATGTTTCATACCAATCCTAGTTCAATGATTTTAAGATTTGTCAGATTGTTAGATGCATTAATTTGATCTCAATAATATCTTATTGAGATTATGCTCACAAAAGCTCTGTTAATCTGTCTGTTTTTTTGTTTTTCTGTATGAATATGTGTTTATTAGATCATTTTTGCAATGCAGAAATGATTCATATCGCTGTCCTTGGTGCTGAAATGACAAATCTCTGTAACAAATATGGCTGATCAGACACGATTATTTTGCTTCTACTCAACAAATGCGCCCAACTTCCAACACAGCACCAACTTCTGCCCAGGAAAAGTCTGGATGGTCAATTGTAACCCAAGGTATTTACAGCACAAAGGAATGTGGTCAGAACTGGACACAGAGAAAACTTCTATAAATTCCTTGCTTGACTGATGTTTTAATGTGAATTTTTATTCTCTCTTTATGTGTAATCAGGTGTTTTGCAACGTTTCCCTTGCTCCTGTATTAATATTATGGTTTTAATATTTCTGCAATCAACTCGCAGATAAACAAGCTCATAGTTCATATTTAATGTCCTTTTGAAGCTAATTTGGTGTACTGAACGATTGTTTACATTTTATGTTAATACGAGTGCAACATATAAACCTTTTAAGAAACATTTCTGCCTCAGTTTACATCAAAATACCTATGCAAATCACTATACTCTTCTGAACAAAGGACTATAAAACATGTCTCAGGGAAGTTTAAATTCTAAATGGTCAACTTGGCCCTGGCTACAAACCATCCTTATAAAAGCTTGTGCCTAAGGCCCTAAGACAGAGAGACCCAAGACCTAAGAAGAGACCTGAGACCTAACCAGAGAAAAGAAAGACCTAAGAAAAGAAAGAAAGACCTGAAAAAGAAACAGACCCAAGCAGAGAAACCTCTAAGAATGCAGAAATCCCAGAGACCCAGAAACCTCAGACCAGAGAAAGGCTTGAACACAGAGGACTCTAGGGAGCAGGCGGGGACCCCGATGAAATGGGTTAATCGCACAGCTCAGGCATTCCCATCTCTGATACCTTTTTCCATCGAGAGTCATTAGTTAAGTTTAGTGTGCCGCAAACTAGTAGTATTTACGAGTCGCACTGTTGCCGCTTTAAACTTGAAACGACCGACTCCATCCCACTAAAGCCTTGCGAGGACATAGAACAACCAACCAGCCACGTGCTCAACAGAGGGAGTTTCTTTACATCACACAAGGAACACAAGTAACACTTCCATATGAACTGGTGTGAACTAAATGCAACCCTAAAGAGACAATAGATTGACTGTTTTTCCCTGATTATTGTATGGTGAAGACGTTCCGATCTTTGCTGCTCAAAATGATTTGATTGCCGAAGAACTCAACATAAACTTTTCTGAAGAACATTCATTTGTAAATTACAGCATGATCACTCAAAAAAATGCCTACAAAATGCTTTAGACCATAAGTTCAACTCTAAACTCTAGCATCAAGTCTAAATGCTTTTTAGTTCATCTTCATGATGTATTTGCAGCCAATAATGTCAGAATATTGTCTTTTTATTGTGTCATGTTTTATTCTGAATATAGTTCATTGCTTGTACATATAGGCATTAACAGATCAGAAATCAGACCATTTATGATTTTTTTTGTTTTCAAATGTTGTGTTTTTTGACACTCGATGTCAGAAATAGGATAATTTAATTCAAATAAACGCTGTTTATTTACATATGCTCTGTATAATTTTGCCTAAATGTATAATGTAATTTTAGGTATTTTTGCATAATCAGAGTTACATGTATAATGCCGTGTGCTCTGCAAATACACCTACATGTAATTAATCCTCAGCCTAAAAATAAAAACTAAATTCAGAGTGGCTTTACAATTCTTCTGCTCAAATAAATAGCCAAAAGTAACTGTTTATAGTCTATTATTGTTTCTGGGTCTTCTATTCATTATTTTAGCAGCTTGCAACATTCAAAATATTAAGGCATTTAACAAAAACATATAAGTGTCATTAAAGCTAGTAAAGCATTTTGTATTAATTGTATTCTCTGATTTGGTCTTGTTTGGTCTTCATTTTCTTGCTTTCCTTAACTATATGTAAATATCTTTAAAAATATTAAGCAATCAAATTTACACTAAATTATTTAAACTCTTTTGTCTGCTCGACTGATTTTGATGTTGTTCAGAAAGATAATGTAAAAATAGTTGAAGCTGGGCGGGATGTAAACATCACCTGCACGTTTTCGTAGCATAAGCAATTGACAAAAGCATGGATTAAACATATGAATATTGGAAAATGCCTACAAATTGTGTCTATACAGTAAGAAAGTCAAAAGCCATACTGGTATCACAACTAATCGTTTTAATGTTGCCAAAGAAGATTATTGTTTTAATCTGACCAAAGACAAACCTGTTAACCTGCAACAACATATTACTGTGCAGTTTGGTTATATCAGGGCACTGGAATGGGTTCAGGAACTCGTTCAGGAACAACTGAATATTAGAGGTAAAGTTTTTAGAGAAATATTTAAAGCTTGTCGTTCAGTAGGATTTAATTGAAATATTGCTGGACATACTATATGAACTAATCAGTTATCAGTATTGTAAATCACATATTGATTATTTGGTATTTTCAGAAAGTGATGTAAATTCAACTCTGAATGCTCTTGGGATTTTAAATGTTGGCTTCACAATTCTTTTGTTAAAAAAGACTAAAGTAACTCTGTTTGGTCTGTTATTGCTGCTGTATCTGTTATTCATTACTGCATGTCTTTTTGTTAATACTTTCACATTTATGCAACATTAAAAATATTAACACATTTAGTTTAAAAAAATTGCCAATAAAGCCACTAATGGTTTTTTTCTATAGATTGTCTTTTATGCTCTTTATTTTCTTGATTATGCTAACATTTTTGAAGTGCTTTTAAAAATGCGGTCCACTCTTTTTCAAAGTATGTAAATTTACGAATGCAGTATGAAGTACCTTTTACCCTGTGTATGCGTTTGAAATGCAGAAGAACTGTTTGTCCCATTAAATTCTTATACATTTAAATAAAGAAAATTTGCTTCTGATACTGCACTGATACTTTGCTAACAAGTAATGCAGAAAAGTTCATCCAAATCTTTGCTCAAATTAACTGAAATTTTGTACTTTAACAAATATATAAAATATTTACTTGTTGGAAAAAAAAAACACAAGAAAGCTTAAAGCCCTCATAGACACTATATGTATTAACATTAACATGTATTATATGTTACACATATATTATATTATATATAGGCTATAAACTTTTACTTTGGATTTATAAGATCATTGTAAAAAAAAGAATCTCTTGTAAGTTTCATAACTAAAATTGTCCATTGTGAAATTGTACTTAAAAACTTTTAATGACAACAGGCCAATAAACTGCAGGACCTAGTAGGTTAAACACGGCCCCCCTTAATGAAAATCAATGCACGATTCTGTAGCTCCACCCACTGATTTACGCAGGACAGGGTTGGATCAAGCCACAGAGGCGCAATACACAGGTCATTGAAGTTCATTAATTTTGTATAAAGACAATGAAAGGCCTAAATGAATGTGTTGCACTAGTTTAACAATTTTTTTTAAAGTACGAGTTAACATATTGTAAGCTATATCTTCTCATATCAATGAGTCAAGGAGACAAAGCAGCTCTGTTTTCTTTATTTTTTTATGCTTTTGGGTAGTTTTGTTATTGCGGCTATACAGAAATATTAGGAAAACAATTACAGTGTAATTCCACTCACCCTGAGCCTTAAAAGCAAGATACAAAGACAGCTTATTACATAGACATTAATATTTTGTAAAGTAAAAACCTTGCAAACATCAAAAGATGACATCAGATAACAAAATAAAATAAAGCCAGTTCTTGACCCTTTTAACACAATGTATTGAGCTTTATTTAGTCTTGGTGTACAAATGTATATAGACTTAGGTCCATAAATATTGGGACACCGACACAATTCTAACATTTTTGACTCTATACACCAACACAATGGATTTGAAATTAAATGAACAAGACGTGCTTGAACTGCTGACTGTCAGCTTTAAATTGAGGGTATTAACATTCAAATCAGGTAAAAGGTGTATGAATAACAACAGTATGCATATGTGCCTCCTTCTTGTTAAGGGACCAAAAGTAATGGGACAGAATAATAATCAAATCAAACTTTCCCTTTTTAATACTAGGTTGCAAATGCTTTGCTGTCAATTAAAGCCTGAGGTCTGGAACACATAGATATCACCAAACACTGGGTTTCATTCCTGGTGATGCTCTGCCAGGCCCCTTAATGCATCTTCAGTTCCTGCTTGTTCTTGGTGCATTTTCCTTTTAGTTTTGTCTTCAGCAAGTGAAATGCAAGCTCAACTGGATTCACATTAGGGGATTGATTTGGCCATTGCACAACATTCCACTTCTTTCCCTTCAAAAACTCTTTGGTAGCTTTTGCAGTATGCTTTGTCTCTCTGCTCTGTAAAGCGCCATCCAATGGGTTCTGAAGCATTTGGCTGAATATGAGCAGATAATAATTGCCCAAAACACTTCAGAAATCATCCTGCTGCTTTTTTCAGCAGTCAAATCATCAGTAAATACAAGAGAACTAGTTCCATTGGCAGCTATACATGGACGCGCTATGTCACTACTACCACAATGCTTCACTGCTTAGGATCATGAGCAGTTTCTTCCTTCTCCATACTCTTCTCTTCCCATCAATCTGGTACAAGTTGATCTTGGTCTCATCTGTCCACAAGATGTTGTTCCAGCACTGTGGAGGCTTTTTTAGAAATCTCATTTGGTCTTCCTGTTTTTGAGGCTCACCAATGGTTTACATCTAGTGGTGAACAATCTTGATTGTTGACTCTGACACGCATACACCTACCTCCTGGAGAGTGTTCTTGATCTGGCCAACTGTTGTAAAGGGGGTTTTCTTCACCAGGGAAAGAATTTTTTGGTCATGCACCACAGTTGTTTTCCATGGTCTTCCAGGTCTTTTGGTGTTGCTGAGCTCACTGGTGCGATCTTTCTTTTTAAGAATGTTCCAAACTGTTGTTTGGCCACACCTGTTTTTGCTCTCACTCTGATAGGTTTTTGTTTTGTTTTTTCAGCCTAATGATGGCTTGCTTGACCGAGAGTGACAGCTCTTAGGATCTCATCTTGAGAGTGTGGGGAATAACACACACCTGGCCATCGAACAGCTTAGAAGCCAATTGTCCCTGTACTTTTGATCCCTTAACAAGTGGGAGGCACATATGCAAACTGTTGTAATTCCTACAGCATTCACCTGATTTGGATGTAAAAACTTAAATACTTAAAACTAAAGCTGCCAGTCTGCAGTTAAAGCACATCTTGTTTGCTTCATTTCAAATCCATTGGTGTATAGAGCCAAAAATGTTACAATTGTGTCGATGTCCATATTTATGGACTTTACTGTATGCATACCATGCATTCAACAATTCAAAATACTTCTGTAAACTCCCTTACTTAAACTGCAAAAATTCATCTATTTAATGCTTATCATCGAAAACAGGAAATTTGAGGCCCTTATTTCCGGCTTCTTTCCAGTGGTAAACCACACAATGTATTTTTGAAGCACTGAAAGAATTTTAATTACATAGTTTTGAGAGCGGTCATTTTAAGGTAAACAGTTAACTAAGTGTTCAATAATAATACATGTATTAATAAATGAGAGAGAGTTTTGTTAAGAGTAATGGATAGATGGTTGCTTTAGATTTTTTCTAGTCATTCTGCTGTGGTATGTGGTGTGAAAGCATAAAAGTTAAGGTGAAAGTGCATAAGAGCCTCAGTTGTCTGAAGAAGAGGCTGATGGACACATGGTGAGGACACTTATCTACTCTTATTTTCTAGCATGAGTAAATGGATTGAGAGCATGATAATTTGTTCACTTTTTATAGGGGAATTCAAAGCACAAGGATCATTTTGGAGGACGACTGATAATAAGATATTACTCCATTCTGTTGCTTTCCTCAACTATATGTAAATACCTAGATTTCTTTTTAAATATAAATTAAAATACAGTTAACATTATATAATTACTTCAAATCTTTTAAACTCTTTTGTGCATTATTTTGCAGTCTACTCCACTGGTTTTGATGTTTTTCAGGAAGATAATGTAAAAATAGTTGAAGCTGGCGAGGATGTAAACTTTTCCTGTCCATTTCCACAGCATGAACAACCAACGAAATCATGGTTTAAACACAGAGATTATGGAAAATTCCTAAAAATAGTGTCTTTATTTTCAAACCAAAAGCTAAGTTGGAATCCCAACTTTGAGAAAACAAATCGTTTTAATGTTGCCAACGGAGATGATTATTTTAATCTGACCATTTTAAAGACAAAGCCTTCAGACTCTGCAACATATTACTGCATGATCTCAGCCTATCAAACCATTGGAATAAGTTCAGAAACTCGTTTACTTATCAAAGGTAAGTTTTTTTGGTGTTGTTTAGGTTTAGTTTGGTCATATTTTTTTTTTATTTTTGTACTTATTTATTTTGTACTTTATGTATTTTGTGCTTATGAAGATGCAAACAGAGACAGAACTCTTCATCAGTCTTTAATAGACGCTGTTGATCCAGGAGAATCAGTGAATTTGCAGTGCAGCATCTTCACTGAGAGCTGTGCAGAAAGTCACAGCGTCTACTGGGTCAAGCAAAGCTCAGGAGACTCTAAAGGAGTGCTTTATACCAAAGGAGAAAGAAATAGCCGCTGTGAGATCAACACTGAGTCTCAAACGCAGAGCTGTGTCTACAGGCTTTACAAGAACATCAGTCACTCTGATTCTGGCATTTACTACTGTGCTGTGGCAGCATGTGGAGAAATACTGTTTGGAAGAGGAACTCGACTGAATATTAGAGGTAAGACCAAGGCAAAACACAAATATCTGGATATAATTTTGAAATGCTTAGTTTGATCTTACCACTCTGGAAAATAATTTAATTCATTTTAATTCTTATACTACAACATGATAATGATCTGATTTACTAAATGGAGAGTTCAAATGCAAAAGTCTTAATTTAAATTTTTGTCAGCCTCCTGCGTTTATAGTATGCTGTTATTTCATTTTTAAAACATATTCATTGTGAAAAAGTGAATGGCATTTAGAGGCTTTTGCATTTGAACTCTTCACGTGTAAAACCTGTAAAAAGGTAAACAGGGAGTATATGACACTAAACTGATCACATAACAAATGTTTTAAAATAAATTCAGTTCAAATTTCTTACAGAAAATTATGATTTTAATCCTGCTCTTCTTGCTTCTGGAATTTCAAATATCATATTTTTGGCCCTTGTTGTTTTTCTGGGAATCAAACTCTGTAGAAGTCAGATTAAAAGTAAGACTTTATGAATACAATTGATTTCTTAATATAAAGCAATTTAAAGTAAGATTCAAAATAACACAAGACTGCTATTTATAACTAGACTGTTTCTTGATTTTTCAAGCGTCCGCTGCTCAAACAACTCAAGTAAGTAGTTCACTATGTTGCTTTATCAATTACATATTGAATACCAGAATTTCTCAAACTTTTCTCAAAATATTTAAGTTTTGATGTCTGAGTCATATCACATAGGTTTCCTCTCTTAACTGGAGTTTCTTTACTGTTTTTTCTTGATATTAGGATGAAGACAGCCTGAATTATGCAGCCATTACTTTTAGTCAGAAATCTTTGAACACTAGAAGAGCCAGAGCAAAATTCACTCAAGATCAATCTCTGTACGCACAGGTCAGATCACACCAGTAACATTTAGCTGTTTAGAGAAACTTCTATAATTATGAAAAAGTCATCAAATGTCATAAGATGAAAGTTATGGCCATTTTGTAAGTATTTTATGTAACTGTGCTCTTTGATTTTGTACTGTATATAATGTTGTTAGATATCTGAATTTGCTAAAAAAAAAAAAATATATATATATATATATATATATATATATATATATATATATATATATATATATATATATATATATATATATATATATATATATATATATATATATATATATATATATATATATATATATATAGTCATTGCGTTTGGGAACAGAGATGAGGTTCTCAAGGTGAATGCGTACCTTGGCTCTAAGGGTCAAACAACAAAACATAAGGTCAAGAATCTTGGTATGACTCTGGAGTCAGATCTGAGTTTCAATAGTCATATCAAAGCAGTTAGTAAATCAGCATACTATCATCTCAAAAACATTGCAAGAATTAGATGCTTTGTTTCCAGTGAAGACTTAGAGAAACTTGTTCATGCTTTTATCAGCAGCAGGGTGGATTACTGTAATGGCCTCCTCACTGGCCTTCCCAAAAGACAGTCAGACAGTTGCAGCTCATCCAGAACGCTGCGGCCAGAATTCTGACCAGAACCAGGAAATCAGAGCACATCACACCTGTCCTCAGGTCTTTACACTGGCTCCCAGTCACATTTAGAATAGATTTTAAAGTATTATTACTGGTCTATAAATCACTAAATGGCCTAGGACCTCAATACATTATAGATATGCTCACTGAATACAAACCTAACAGATCACTCAGATCTTTAGGATCAAATAGATTAGAAATCCCAAGAGTTCAGTCAAAGCAGGGTGAATCGGCTTTCAGCTATTACGCCCCTCGTTGCTGGAATCAGCTTCCAGAAATGATCAGATGTGCTCCAACATTAGGCACATTCAAATCAAGACTGAAAACACATCTGTTTAGCTGTGCCTTTACTGAATGAGCACTGTGCTACGTCCGACAGATCGAACTACTATGTTTATATATATATATATATATATATATATCTCAAAGTGTGGGTTTGTGTGTCAGTCGATATATTTGGGTACAATTGATGATTGTTATTAAACTCTGTGTTGCTTTTTAGAATATCAAGCTACAGTACATTTCATTTCAACAGGTTTCAATAAAAAGCTTGTGTGTACTATCATTAATTTGCATCTACTAAATAAATGTGCATTGCAAGTGTTTATTTTATTTTTTCAAGTGTTTGCATGTGTATGTTACTGTGGAGTTTCCTATTCCCATAACATTGATGATGAAAATTGCATTGCAGTACATTGTTTTCAGTCTTTAAACTCTAATGACTCCTGGTATAAAATATACAGTAGTTCCCAGCAACATTCTAGAGCACCTGTACTTGGACTTAGCATTGCTGTATTTATCTAAATGAACACCATGTGTGGTACACTGGAACACCAACACGTTTATTGATAATTCAGCAGTGTAATCGGTTAAATGCTAAACTCAACCCAAAGCTTCTACTGCCACCAAGTGGTCAAGAACACTGGAATGGGATCTGTTGGTTTGACTCAAGTATCCTGAAGAGTGAAGCTAAAAAATTCTGGCTGCAGCAGAGGACATAAACTCCGTCCTCTCTCTGTACTGTGAACATTTGGCACATCAAAAAAAGCAATTGAACTGCACTTTAATATTTCTAAGAAATTTTTGTTATTTTAGTCTCTTAATTTTAACTTCTTAACATACTTGTGTACATTCAAGTGTACATTTATTTCAAATAAGTAAGCTTTTAAAGTTTTTAGTTATATGATGTCATAAAAACAGCTTCTGGTGCATTAATTTGTGGTTAGTTTCAGATATATACTTGTAGGTTTAGACACACTCCCTGCTCATGATCACTACTGTGCTGACTTGGGTTTCATTTGCAAATGATGATGGAGTCCTGATTGGGGAATTTTGGTTTCACTTTTTACTACAGTAGCAGAAGAAATGTAAGCATGTCATGCACCTTTTTTTTTTTTTTAATAAGAGTCCATGGTTTGACCATCCCTCCTACTTTTGAAGTAAATTACAGTCTCAGTATTATTTAAGCTGGTGTTCACTTAGCTGATGATTTTAATAATTAAAGACAGAGGGTGAAGTTATATATCTAGAGCAGGAGAGGCTACAGCCTGAAATCATTTTAGGGAAGATATTTGGGGTGAGTGGTATTTCTGAGGTTACAGGTGCATTAAAAACTAATTAGTGCGCAGAAAATAAATGTCAGAATTGCTCAAAGTGATGGTAATCATTACTGAATAATATGTTGGCACTTGTCAATGGTTAGCATGCACACAAATTTAAAACTAGACTTTCTAATTTAGCACATTTGTCAAAGAAAATTCATTAAAACCTTATTTATTTTAAGTTTCACTAAAATAAAGAATAACATCTGTTTACAATAATGAAAAACATGAATTGATTTCAGGATTAGTGTGAAAATAAAAGTGTATTACATTGTACTTTGGTCTTCAATGCAATTATGACATCAGAAGTCTCCAATCGGCCTTAAATCAAGACATGAAATAAAATAATGAGACAAAGTATAACTCTCATGCAAAGCAAAATCCTAACTTACTACAGTCTGGAAACTGAGAAGAAGAAAAAAAAAACACTACATAAAACAGAGAAAAACCTGAACCCCTGTGAACAAACCAGGACCCCCTCTTCTCTCTCCCACCTCACCACATGACGAGTGGGCTTGACAAACCACCTGTTTTCTATACTTTATCATCTCTCCGACAATAACTGCCAGTTTTGCACATTTGCACCAGACACATTCTTACATAGAAATAAATAAAGATACTGTGCATTTACAAAATGTGCTGTACACAGAAGAGTGGGCTTGACAAACCACCTGTAGAAACACACGTTCTTTCACTCTTATATAAAGCAGGGTTAAGTATTACAGAGTGAAAAGAATTTATGAATACAGCAAGCTTAAAATATATATTATTGTGTGGAAAATGTAGCAATATTAATTTCTGTTCTGTGTCAGGTGGATCACGCTGATGTTTGAATTATGCTGCTATGAGCTTCCAACAAAATCCCTCCATGACTAGATCAGTGGAAAGAAACTTACAAGACACTTCAGTAAGCACATATTGTACAAGACGTCAACAAATGTAGCATGAATTGTCTGTTTTTCTTATATAGTAGTATCTATTGAGGCATTTTGTTTGAAAACTAATTTGCAGGTGACATCGCAATTACAAAGTGTGCCAAAATTGAAAATTATTTTTAAAATCTCTTGAGAGATATTTTTAGTAAGCATGACTTCATTAATACTGAATCTATGCCAAAATTAATTAAATTTTTACACAAAGATAGTCAGAATATTAATAAACTGCTCATGTGTAGACTCACACAAGCACTTGCAGATTCATGCATTCATTTCTTTTGCTACATTTTTCAATTATTATATGATTGTCATCATAGTTCTGGGCAAACTGTTGTACAAGTTTCAAAAGAACATTGTTTGGAGTTACATAATTTTTAGATCAACTGTTTTGGTGTAAATGTCTCAAGACTAGGACGAAATCTCTGTCCATGGTACTGAAATACCACATGTTAAGACCATTTTTAAAAATATATATAGTTTGTAGTCATATTGACTGAATTAAAGTGTGCTACTGTACAAACACACACTGTTGACTTTATTATTGACCCCTACAGTACATCAATCAAGAAGTCAATAAATTACTTTCATATATTGAAAAGAGATATTTTATATACATATTATTAAATATTACTGAATTTAGTTTCTTGTCCAATGGAGCAACACCTTGTAATGCATGACTAAATAAATATGATATAAATGAAAAAACAATTAAAATAAAAAAAGACCAAAAATATCATAGAAACTGAACTTCGCAAAATCACTGCTTCCCATTAATAGTAAGGCTGGTATTAATATCAATTTTATTTAATTACTGATACACTCAAATTTAAGGTTGTGAACCCATTTTATATTAAATATTAAATATCTTTACTCTTTAGTTAATTTAAGAGATTAATCAATTGTGGTACATCATTAGACTGCTTCATGTTTTTCTAAAGAGAGCCTGCATATTTGAGAGGTGAAGCCCTGTATTATTAAGTGGTTCTTGAGACCCCTCTAGTGGAAAAATTCTGCAAAAACTCCACAATGAGACCATAAAGAGGCCTGTAGCATAATAGACTGCATTCAAAAATAACACATTTTATTAATATAAACTTTTTAATATATAATAAAGTCTGTAATTTATTTTCAGAATGCTTCAATTTTACTAATTAAAAACATTTAATAAACACATACATTTAAAGTTACTGCATATATACAGTAACTTAAAATAAACATCGGTCTCCTTAAATGCATATATAACCAGTTAGTTCAGCTGAGCAAATAGGGTGTTGTTTATGATGCAAAAATAAACTGTTACCATTCAGAATGTCACCAAGCAGTAATTTATTTGACTAATGTAGTGAGTGGTGTGTGTGGGTGTGTGTGACGTTGACTTTGAGAAAGGTGTGAACACACTAGCTGGTCAGTCCTGTGGTTGGAAAATGCTCAAAGCGCACCGTGCACAATCATGCATGCAAACTAATGCATGCAAAAGCACAAAGGTGCACAAACATATCTGAACATAAAAACCTGAAGTGTCTATTTAATCACTTAACTTATAAATTAGAGCGTGCAATTAATAAAAATAAACAATTCTACAAATCAAAATTTTTCATGAATCTAGATCACCTCCAAGTAATAAGTTACAACATATTATATAAATATAATTTATATTATATATTATAATATATTACATATTTATATTATCTGTATTTCCAAAGAGAGACTTTTTATTTTTAATGTTCATGACTTAATTATTTGAATCTGTCGAGTGCTGTTAGTAATGTCTAATACTGAATGTTTGAGAAATGTTTATCCGCTGCAGTTCACCACATCAGTTCTCAGTCTGTACTGAGCAGGTTCTTCCTGTCAGTCAGTCTACAGGAAATGATCTATTTCGTCTCTGCCCTCTGATTTGTTGGTCCCATCTTCTGACAAAAGCTGACCTTGATGAGCCACCTATGTTTTTTTGTGAAAATAACACTCATTTGAAAACATTGTGCACAGGCATGTGTAAGCAGCGTATATTAAGCTATTGATTGATGTTTTTAATAGCACAATATTTCTAGACACACAATTACTTAAAGAGCAAAACATTAAAATATTATAAAAAGACCCACTTACATTTTCACTTAGCTGTTAATATGCCCACACATTAATGCAATTTTTATATATGTTATATCTATATGTTATATATATATATTATATATGTTATATCTATTAATTTCTTCAATGTATGTGCCACAATGTTACAATATTATCTGAATTACAAAATCTGATAAGTGTTAAAAACTGGAATACACTGTGTGTGTGTGTGTGTGTGTGTGTGTGTGTGTGTGTGTGTGTGTGTGTGTGTGTGTAAGTTTTTGATGAAAAACCTGCTAGTGAGTTACATGTGGTTTGTGTGTGTGTGTGTGTGTGTCTGTGTGTGTGTCTGTTTTTGATGAAAAATGTGCTGGTGAGTTACATGTGGTTTGTGTGTGTGTGTGTGTTTATTGCACACTTCAGATGCTTTGTGATAAGAGGCTGTGCAATTGCATCGAGAAGATAATTTGTATGATAGTAATACATAGTGAGATGGTGCTTTTTTAAATCTGAATACAAGCTTTTAATTTACTGCAAACAAGTAAAAGCATTTTGTTAATATTATTGTTCTAAAACATGCTATAATTTATAATATGTTGATATGTATAAATATATTTTTCTATCATCCAACAGAAAGAAGAGATTTTTTTAAATATCTCGATCTTTACCGCATGATCATCACAAAAATCTGTAAGTACATATGCAAGCTTTGTGTGTGTGTGTGTGTGTGATATGTTTGTTTTTAATGTGCTGTTATTTTAGAATTACTTATATTTAGTATTTTATTTTGTCTAACAGCTTTCCAGAACCAAACTTTGAGAATATCTTCCATTTCACATATCGACATAATCACATATCCTGTAGTGTTGTATTAAAATGTTGTAAATGAATGCTAAGAAAATGTATGATTAAAAGGCTTTTTTTCTTTCATAAACTATAATTGTATATGTGATAAAATTATTCTATGAAAAGGAACACTAATTATTTATTTTACATTTTCTCACTAGATGATTTAAGCTGCCTGTTGTTGATGTGGAAAAATGATCCTGCATTTTTTTATTCTATTGCCTTACATTTTAAAGTGTATGTTTTTTTTATTATTAAAATCCTAGAAATAAATAGAATGAAAGCTAGACACCTTTTATATTTTCACTGTGGCTACAGCAGACAACACTAACTCTCCTTGTATTTATTTCGATTTTAGGCAGCTCAGAAACTACAGACACTCAGAATTATCTGAAGATTGTTCAGGCTGGAGAAACTGTTAACTTTACTTGTAGTTTAGCAAATGATATAAGAAAAAGTGTGGTTTGGGTCAAACAAAGTGTTGGAAAGAAACCTCTTCCAGTCGTTTCATCATTTCAAATCATAGATCTCAGATTTGACAATGACTCAGACAAACAAAATCGCTTTTTTGTAACAAAAGATGACGTCAGTTTTAATCTGAGCATCACAAACACAGAAGTATCAGACTCTGCTACTTACTATTGTGTAACATATGCATATGATTTCACATTTGGGAACAGCACTGACCTCATAGTTAAAGGTAAGCAGATTATTCACTCTTCTAAATTGCATTAATTAGCAATATACTGCCATTGTTTATTTATTTTATTTTCAGCTGGTGAAGTGAACATCGAGTCTGCAGATCCTCTGATGCTGATCTCTGATGCTCAGTGCAGCATCATCTCTCAGAGCTGTGCAGAAGAACACAAGGTCTACTGGTTCAGACAGGGCTCTGAAGAATCTCCTCCAGGAGTGATCTACACTCAGGACAGCAGGAGCGCTCAGTGTGAGAAGAGCTCTGATCTCAACTCCACTGCACACAAATGCATCTACAGCCTGCCCAAGACTGATGAAGATCCCGCCATCTACTACTGCGCTGTGGCCGCTTGTGGACAAATACTGCTCGGCGATGGCACAAAATTTGGTTTGCGAGGACCAGGTACATTTGCACAGAAGAAAATTTTTAAAAATGGAACTTATATGGACGTGATGTGTTAAAAACCATATTTCTCATTTTTGCAGAAACACCATGGAGTATAATTGCCCTTGTTTTAACAAGTTCAAACATTTTGTGTGTGATTGTGATCATACTTCTGGGTATACAGTTGCATAATCACCAACAAAAAGGTAAGATTTACAGTCACAAATCACTATCTGTCTGTCAGTGTGTTTGTAACAATAATTACTGTTTGTTTAGATGAGATTTCCTATAATGTGCTTGATCACTCAATGGTAAGACCTTTCGTACATATTTTTTCATTTGCTTGCTTTTGCTACAACTTAATGTTAGAGTAAATATACTTTATTCATAAGTGTATAATATGTATAACGCTTTTACATCTATCATCCCTATTTGCTTTTATATTTATTACTAACATCATTGGTTTTGTTGCAGGCTGATGCCACTACTACTGTCACTTACACAATGTACCACAAGCGTCTTTAAGATTTAGAAGGTACTAAAAATAAAACTGCATAAGTGAGACATGAGTAGTTTGACGTGAAATTTGTTTGTTGTTCTGTGCTTAATACATTTTTGTTTTGAAGTCTCTTGTAGATATCTATTGCTTCACCGAAGGCCAATTTATATGGTTGATAGCAGCAGACATATAATTGTGTTTTGTCAGATCAGTGTGTTTTACTCCTTTCAGTGTCTGCTAGCATTTTTTAGAGATTACTTCCACAAATGAAACCTGTTGAATCAACACTTGTTGAATTATAGAATATGTGAGAAATCAGGTGAAATATTTATTGTCTCTATTTGTTGGTGCTGTCTAATCGGCCCTTAAAGGCCACAAACTGAACTGTTTGATCTTACAATTCTGAGCATTTCATTTTAGCAGCTGTTCACACAATTACAAATGTAATGTAAAAAAACATTTAAAACATAAAGCTCTTTAAAAAAGTAAAAAATAATGTAAAAAAATCCACATACATACATCCAATATACATATAAAATATAGAAACTGTAGCAACAAAACCAAGAACCAAATACACAAGCTTAAGTCGCATTTCTTGCTTTCTAATCTTATCTGTTATAAAGAAAAAAATGGAATTTGTCTTGTCTACTGTTTTACTTTTTGATGACATTTATGCTTGTGCTTAAACATACAGTACTTTACCTTTTTTTGTCTCATCTTGAATATGGAATCTTTTATTTGAAAAAATAAAATAAAAAGATCTATGCTTGAAAATGAAGTGTGTCTTGTTTGTCTTAACAGAGGTCAGATGCCAGAACTTAGATATGAAGCATATTATAAGATTATTTACCAACAGGATTACACTTTTTTTTTTAGATGCTGAATAGGTTGAATATGCCCTGATTTTCATTTGTGATGTATACTTTTATTTAAATCACACAGAGAAGTTAATTTTATTTATAACAGCATAATAGTGTTTACATTAATAATTATCAATAATGTTCATTAAACTTTTTATATGTTTACATACAATTCTAATCATTTGAGACAGTTTGAAAGCTGAAAGCTGTGCCCTGATGTTCACTCTAGCTCTATAATAAACTGTTTCTTCCAGTGTTTTTGGCAGGAAATGATGAAACTCATCTCTGCCTTCTGACTCGATTTCCTGATTGTTTAGGGGAAAAGAATAAGTAGCAATATTTATTCATATAAGAGTAATATTATAAAAGTGATATTACAATTACTATTATAATATACTATTATTAAAGTGCTTGTCTTTTTTCTGCAGTAGTAAAAAATATTTTTTTTTTTTTGCAGTGCAAAATTATTTATGTTTCTGTGCTTGGTGCTGAACCTCTAAATCTGTACCCTTTACAATTCATATTAAGGCCTAGTTTATATATAGTGTCAGAGAATTTCTTAATCGCTGTATGCAGATAAGTCTGCAGGTCATAGATAAGGCTTTTTTTTTTCTTAGTACTGGAAAAATAGTTGAGGTTTTACATGTTAGTGTATGCAAACAGAGGTGTGAAAACTGAGACAAAGTTCATTCTCTAAAGAAACTAAAAAGAGACTTGCTAACCAACACTTCTCTTTTAGTCTTTCAAGTGTGAATTTTTGAATTTATCATATTCACTTATTTTACTTAAAAAAATTTTAAAGCATAAAACAGCATGTAACAACAGCAAACATGACCACAACACCCATTTTATTGGCTGAAGTCAAAATGGTTTAAGCTCAGTTCAAACAACTTTACAAGTGGCCGATCAACTCTTAGAAAACAGAATAAATAACATAAGTGCGTAAGCATTTGTCTGAAGTGGTGCTTGAAAGATTTATGGGGTAAACAGTTTACTGATTACTATAATATTGTGTTCACCTGGTGTAAAGTGCTTTGTTCTGGCTTGATTTCTCTCAGTGGAATTTTGAATATAAGAATATATTTGTCAAAATTTAATATTTTTGTTTAGTTCAACAACAGCTAAATATACTTTTGTTAAAATAGGTACAGTTGAACACTCCCTATGTCTTATTTTTAATCTTTATTTTGCAGTCTGCTCCACTGACTTCAAGCTGGCCGGATAATCCACATAATCAGGGCTTGTACCATTGACAATCAAAGCATGTTTTAAACAGACGACTGATGAGAAATCCCAACAAATAGTGTCTTCATATTTAAATTAAAAACACAAGTTGGAATCAGAACTTCAATTTCAAACAAAGAAAACCAAAAATAAAAACAATTAATGGGAGTAGACCTCATACGGTGTTTCATCAACTTTAGTGAGATTGCCGAACCTGAAGTAAGAGAAAGTGTTAGGCATGGAAAAAACGAGAGATGATTGATTTATTACAGTACAAAAAACAAATTTTGGACTAAACATTTTTTGAAACTTAAGCATTACTATGGAGTTTCATTAGTCCCAGCTTTGATTTTGATGTGGATGTTTATAGGTGTGATGTATGAGAGATAAAATGCAGCTTTTAAATAACAAAAAACATCTAATATAATGTTTGTTTGTATGTGAAACGTCATGCAGACATTTATTTTGAAACTTTTATAGGGCTTGTTTGTCCAAAAATGAAAATTCTATCTTAAATAAATCATGTAATGCAATTAACTACTGTTGCCAACAAATTATCCATCTCCATCATTCTTTAAAACAGAAAAAAGCAGAAAAAAGAAAATTAAGCTATAAAGATTCATATCTTTATCTATGGCACTCAATATCAGAAAAAAGATAATTTGATTAAATTAAGTGCTCTCTTTTGTTTTATGCATATGCTCTGTATAATTTTGCAAAGTATAATGTATTTAATAATTTTGCATAATCAGAGGTACATGTATAATGTGTGCTCTGTGATCTCTACACAAATACAAGTCATTAATCTTCAGCTTAGAAATAAAAAAATTCAGAGTGGATTCACAATTCTTTTGCTCAAATAAATAGTCAAATGTTATTCTGTTTTTAGTTTATTACTGTTTCTGTATCTTTTACTTATTACTGTATGCCTTTTAGCAAACATGCAACATTTAAAATATTAAGACATTTAACAAAAACATATCCAGTTATTAAAGCTACTAAAGTGTTTAGTATTGATTGTATTTTCTGATTTGTGATTTTTTCTTCCAATTTGTGCAAGCATATTGACATTTTTTCTTATAATACTTTTTTTTTTAATTACTCCACTATTTTTTCAAAATATTACAACTGGCAACTAACTTGCAGCCTTATTGTCCAAAATATGATGTCATTAATCTAGTACATGTAACAAACGTGTCTATGCGTGAGGAGCCATATGTGAACAACCAAAACAATAAGCAAATATACTTTTCCACACAATTTAGCTTTTGAAAAGTTTGAAAGTTCTGTTCACCCTGTATATAGAAAATAGTGGCATAAACACTGTGTAATGTATGCATTTGAATACAATCAGCTGTCTAAATAAAAAAAAATAAAATCCCATTTGATTCTTAAATATTTATTTCTATTTACTAATTTGTCAGTTTCATTCAGTCATCAATAATCCTTTGCTGTTCACAAATACTGTCTAAGTTTGTTTCAGATTTTAGATTAATCAACCAATCAAATTGTTCCATTTGGACCTGCGATGGCTTTTATTTTCAGATTTATATCATTCTGTAATGCACAGCAATTATGCATGTCATACCTAATTACTTGATAAGTGTCGCCAAGTCCATGGTTTTCCCACAGAATTGGGCCACTTTTATACCATGAGTTTTTGTTAGCCCTTAGGTTCAATTGAGGGGAAACAAATGCAATTTCAAACAGATGAAACCAAAATTAAACAACTGGACCTGAACTGGTGTTTCATCATCTTTAGTGAGTTTCCCAAAGCAGAAGTGAGAGAAAGTGTAAGGTTGGAATATCACTGTGAATGGCATATAAGGAATAAGAGATCTTGATTCATCAATACAGTACAAAAAAACTAAATTATTTGGGATGAACAGATACCCCTTATTTACAAAGCGATATGAGTATGAGTGTTTTAATTTGTGTTCTTGCCAAAACAGAGTATCAATTCCGATACTACTAAGATTTAGTTTCAATGAAAGTGCAATTAATTTGAAAGGAGATTTTATTTATTTTTTTGTCTGTAGCAAGGATAAACACAAAAATCTTTAACAGAAGGCAATGCAAGTCAAAAATATACACACATTGTTGTTAACCCTTTAAATCGATAGACCTGATAGATTACCAATTAGAAATGGGCATTTAAAAGGATAATCCTTGTGCTGATGCGCGTCCATGACTTCACATTACATAATCAAGTGTGTGCAGTTACATTACCTTATAGAGCCACTCTTGACATAGCATATTGGGGATGCACAAAACCCTGTTATGCGGGGTTCTCTTAACTCTTAACAAAACCCTCTCTCATTTATTAATAAATGTATTATTATTGAACACTTAGTTAACTGTTTACCTTAAAATGACCTCTCTCAAAACTATGTAATATAATTATGTAGTTAATATCAAAAATACATTGTGTGGTTTACCACTGGAAAAAAGCCGGAAATAAGGGCTGACAACAAGCATCAGGTGTTTAATAAGATTGTGTCGTCTGTCATAGGCTATCTGATCTTTACAGAAGCTGCAAACAGACCCGCTTGTGCGACGGCAGAGAAATTTAGCTTTTTTATTTAGCCTGCAGTCTACTTTATACTGTAATAGTTTAGACTTTTTTTTTACATGTAATGTTCCATTACTTAAAATTTCTTTGATTTTTTCAATATTTAAAGTTTATATATAAAATGAGCACATACATATAAAATATATAAAAGGATCATACTGCATGTTCGCTTCATTCTTCAGTAGCCTATAGATTCATTAATAATGTATTTTATAAACTAATTGTTTATTAAGACCAAGCTATTAAAATATAATACATTAGTAAATACATTAAGACATTGCAGTCAGGCAGGACAACCAATCACATCCACGTAGTAAAATACTGTTGAGTGGTATCGGTGCATTGTTTTGGCATTTCATGCACAATAAGAATACGAGTATTTTAACCAATTATTTTCCCAGAACCCGATACTGGTATTGGTGCATCCCTACTTATTATGAAAAGAATATATAGTTGTTGTTTTTTAAACAAGCATTATTTTGGAGTTTCATTAGTCCCAGCTGTGATTTGATGTGGATGTTTATAGGTGTGAACAAGGGCGTAGAGTTGGCATGGATGGAGGCCACATGTCCCCACCAATGTCCACCTGAAATGTCCCTACCAATAATTTAATCAACTTAAAAATAAAATAATGCTCCGCCAACCCTTAGTAACCTACACATGTACAAAGTCAAATTCGCCATGAGTTCACTGTAATACTATTAACCAAGGTTGTGCAATTAACCGAAATTCGATTTAGATTTTGGCCTCCAAGATTATGAGAACCAATAATCAGGATAAAACAGTTAAATAGCGTCGCACACCTCTCGAAACTGCTCTACATTCATACCTCCTTAATGCCCGGCTGCAGTAAAGTCATGTAAAGTGACTTTTACAGCATAGGATGTGATTGTTTTTTTATTATTAAGTGTTGATTTTAAATTATTAAGTACTTTATTCTTTTTTTTTTTTAAAGCAAAACATAATTTGTGCTGTTCAGGATGTATGACCCCACCAATGTCAGGAGCAAATCTACGTCCTTGGGTGTAATGTTAGATGAAATACTCGAATTCAGCTTTTAAATAACAAAAGACACGTCTACTTTAATGTTTATTTGTATGTGAAACGTCATGCAGACATTTATTTTTAAACTTTTACAGGGCTTGTTCATCCAAAAATGAAAATTCTACCATAATTAACTAACTCTAGACTTGCATGAAATGTTTTTTTTTTCTTTTGTACAGAAAGCAAGATAATTAGTAATATGTTAAATGCCAGAAGATGACAATGTCTTCAGTTACCAACACGCTTCAAAATATATTCATGTGTTCAATAGAAAAAAAAACTCAAATAAAACACAAAGATTAAATTATGAGTACATTTTCATTTTTGAGTTTGAGTTGAACTATCTTATTAAATTTAGACAAATACACCATTGTCAAGCAACAGAGAGTTAGAGGCTGTAACGCAGGACACACTGTAGCATAGTACAGTACATCTAGAGGACATAAGATAGTTCAGTGATAATATACACTTCCGCCAAAATTCGGACTCTTTATTATCTCTAGGAGAGAATTTGTGAATGAGAAGAAAAGACAAGAATGACGCTGGTAGGAAGCGTGATACAAACAGCATGCCAGATGCAGTATCTGATTTTCATTTAAACTACCATACTAACTCGCATGTTGTGTGTACTCGGACAGTATTTCAGACACACCAATTTCCACTGGATCATACTTATATACACACTTTTATTTTAGCAGACTAAAAAGCTGTATGAATTGTGAATATTTAACTCTTTCCACACCAGTATTTTAAAAAAATGACAACCCTCAGAATCTTTTCTGCTGTGAATATGAGAATATTACATATTAAAATATTGAACCAAGCCTCTACTTTTAAAGAAAAAAAAAATCTTGATGCGTTCGTTTTAACACTTGAATGCAAACGAGGTTAACCAAAAATACAACAAAAAAAAGACAGACAGATATATATGAAACTTCATGCTCAGCCATGATCAAATGTCCTTATTCAAGCTCTACAGATTCATATCTTGCAAACTCAAAGACAGCAACTTTGAAGCTCTAGATATTTTTCTACTCACCATTTCACCTTATTTCCTGCTTTTTTCTCGTAAACAACAATGTATTTTGAATAACTGAGACAACATTGTGTAAAGGTTTGAGTGGGCAGTTAAAGCTGAAATGTTTACAACATGTCTTAACATACTGTATGTGAGAGAGAGTAATGGAAAGATGTTTGGGTTAGAATGTTTCTCTAGTCATTTTGATGTGGCATGTGATGTGATAAAAGTTAAGGTGAGAGTGCATAAAAGCCTCAGTTGTCTGAAGCAGAGGCCGATGAGCACATGGTGAGGAAGGACACATTCATCTACATTTTTAGCATGTGTAAACGGATTGATAGCTTGATCATTTGTTCTCTTTTTTATAGGAGAATTCAAAGCACAAGAGTAAATTTGAAAGACGACTGATCATGACATGCTACTTCATTTTGTTGCTTTCCTCAACTAGATGTAAATATCTAAAATGTCTTATAAAATATTAATCCATTTAACACTATATAACAAGTTAAACACTTTTCAACTCTTTTGTGCTTTATTTTGCAGTCTGCTCGACTGATTTTGATGTTGTTCAGAAAGATCATGTAAAAATAGTTGAAGCTGGCCGGGATGTAAACCTTACCTGCACATTTTCATGGTATACACAACTGACAAAAGTATGGTTTAAACAGACGACTAATGGAAAATCCCTACAAATTGTGTCTTTATATGGAAGTCAAAAACCAAGCTGGAATCCCAAATTAGAGAATAAAAATCACTTTAATGCTAGCAAAGGAGATGATTTTTTTAATCTGACCATTTTAAAGACAAACCTGTCAGACTCTGCAACATATTACTGTGTAGTTTCATCATATCAGGCCACTGGAATGGGTTCAGGAACTCGATTACTTGTCAGAGGTAATTTATTTTAATTATTTTTGCTCTGTTTGCTTGTGGTAGCTAATTTTAATCCTGACCATTTCTGTACTTTTCTGTTCTTGTGAAGATGCAGCCGCAGATAGAAACACAACTCTTCATCAGTCTTTGATAGACACTGTTGATCCTGGAGATTCAGTGAATTTGCAGTGCAGCATCTTCACTGAGAGCTGTGCAGGAGATCACAGCATCTACTGGTTCAAGCAAAGCTCAGGAGACTCTGAAGGAGTGCTTTACACCAAAGGAGAGAGAAATGGCCGCTGTAAGAACAGCGCTGAGTCTCAAACACAAAGCTGTGTCTACAGTCTCTACAAGAACAACATCAGTCGCTCTGATTCTGGCAATTACTACTGTGCTGTGGCCGCATGTGGACAAATACTGTTTGGAGAAGGAACTCAACTGAATATTAGAGGTAAGATGAAGACAAAACAAATATTTGTGAAAAAACATTTGATTCATACACTATTACTTGTTACCAAACTTACCTAACAAATGTACAAAACGTTATCTAAAGAATTATATCCAAATGTATTAAGTGTAAAAATGTTATGAAACTTGCGTTCATATCTGAACATGTGATACTAAACTCATGTTAAAATGTTCAGAAATTAATTCAATTTAAAAATTAAAAATAAAATTAAATTAATTCATTTCAATTTTGTTACAGAAAGTGATTTTAATCCTGCTCTTCTTGCTTTGGGAATTTCAAATATCCTATTTTTGGCCCTTGTTGTTTTTCTGGGAATTAAAATCTTCAGGAGTCAGAATAAAAGTAAGACTTTATGAATACAATAATTGTTTTAGTGTAAAGCAAAAATAGTCAGATTTAAAAACACATGACTGCTATGTATAATAACTAGACTGTTTCTTGATTTTTCAAGCGTCCGCTGCTCAAACAACTCAAGTAAGTACTTCACTGTATTTTTATCAATTACATATTGAATACTTGAATTTCTCAAACATTTCTTAAAATCTTTGTGATTTGATGTCCATTAAATCATATCACATAGGCTTCCTCTTTTAACAGAAGTTATATTTTCTCTTTAAAATAGGATGATGACAGCCTGAATTATGCAGCCATTTCTTTTTGTCAGAAACCTCTGAACACTAGAAGAGCCAGAGCAAAATTTCAAAAATTCCAGCAAAAAGATTGATCTCTGTACGCACAGGTCAGATTACACCAGTAACATTCAAAAGTTTGGAGAAACATCCATAATGCTGAAAAGTTTTTGTCATCAAATGTCATTGCAAGATAAAAAGCTATGGCCAAGTCTTTTTATGTTATTGATTTACTTGATTGAGTACTTTCTGTAAATTTGTTGTTAGGTATTTGAATTTGCTAAAACCATGCTAAAGTGTGGGTTTGTGAGCCAGTTGATATACAGTATTTGTAGATCAATGCATGAATATTTATTCGACTGTGTTACTTTTTGGGGGAAACTTTGGAATATTAAACTATAAAGCTTTTAATTTTACAATACAGCACAATAAAAAGCTTGTGTGTATTATCCTTTATTTGCACCTGCTAAATAAACATGTGCATTGCATCATGCATAGAGAAATTGTTATTATTCTAAAAAATATTTCCCAACTGTTGTTTAATGAAGAGAAAACATCTTCAACACATTTTAAAAGATATTTGTTTTAATAACTAATTTCGTTTGCCTTTGCCCTGCATGATCACAGTACATTGTATTTTTCTACTTATTTTGCAAGATACTAGTATCCAGATTAAAGATACTAGATTTTGGCAAAGGTATCGTCATAGAGGCATATATTTCTGACCTTAAAATTGTTTTTGTTTGCTTTTTTTAAATTAAAAACTGCTTTTATTACTGCCAAACTAAAAGAAATAAGACTTTCTACAAAGGAAAAAAGTATTACAGAAAATACTGTAAAAATTTCCTTGCTCTAAAACAGCACTTGGGAAATATTTGAAAGAGTAAAAATTTTACAGGAGGCTGGCTAATAATTTTTTAACGTTATGCATTTAATTTCAGTGTTTGGATGTGAATGTTCTTGTGGAGTTTGTAATTCATGTATAGTTACAATGATGATGGAAATTCGATTTTTTATTATTATTGTTCTTTTAACTCTAATGATAAATCCTGGTTCTCATAAAATGTTACGTGCTAGAACACATTTATTTCTTGGGTTGTTTGGCCGAATTTAATAGCTGATATTGATTTTAAAAACGAAGAGACAAAGCTAATTTATAAATGCAGTAATATATCTACAGTATAGATACACAGAAACTAGAAGGATGGCTTTAACCTATGGCTTAAAAACACAATAGGGATGCTATATTTAGTTTACACTGAATTGGTTGAATATAAACTCATCAGTACTCAAAAATATGTGTCAGAATTGCTCAAAGCGATGGTCATCATTAGTGAATAATATTTAGCACTGAAGTTAAAAAGAAATATTCTAATTTAGCTTATTTCCCAACAAAAAAATTGTTTAAATATACTGTATATTTTAGGCTAAACTAGAATATAGAATAACTTATGGCAGGTAAAATGTCTTGAAACATTTGTAACAGCTTTTAACTGCTTCTAAATTAGTAGTAGTTAGACATTCACACCAACTAATCAACAACCGGATTTTGATCTCTCTGGCGTTTTGCGGAACATTGTCGTCGGTGGAGCAGCTGCTCAGTGGAAACTCTACAAGACGTACAGGCGTGGGAAGCGAGCCAGCGCGCTCATCAGGCTGAGACAGCGCGGCAACAGAACACAGCTGGCTGATCACAGAGACAGAACAACAACACCCGGACTCTTTTTTTTTTTTAGCATTCTTGGTGACTTTAATGAGGCAAAACTCACATATGAGCTCCTCAAATTAAAAAACCACATTACATGCCCAACCAGAGACAATAACATTTTGGACCATTGCTACAACACAATAAAGGATGTATATTGCTCCTTCGCCAGAGCAGCTCTAGGACTCTCCGACCACTGCCTGGTTCATCTTTACCAACTTACAGGCAAAAACTAAGCCAGTATTAAGGACTGTTTTGATTACACTAACTGGAATGTTTTTGAAGCTGCAACCACAGACCTGGACGAGATCACAGAGACTGTAACATCATACATCAGTTTCTGTGAGGAGTTATGCATCCCTACCAGGACCTACTTATCATTTAACAATGATAAACCATGGTTCACACCAAAACTCTTCGTCAGGCCAAAGAGGATGCTTACAGGAGTGGGGGCAGGATCTTGTACAATCAGGCCAGGAACACACTGACAAAGGATATTGGTGTGGCTAAGAGCTATGGCAAAAAGCTGCAAAACCAGTTTTCAGCTAACGACCCTGCATCAGTGTGGAGAGGCTTAAAAGATTTCACTAAATACAAGACACCGTCCCCCAGTATCGACAGCAATAAACATCTTGCAAACAAGCTGAATATTTTCTACTGTAGATTTGACACCTCTGACCAGACACCTCACACCCGCCCGGACCATCTCCCAACACAGCCATCAAGACCTCTGGCCATCTCCCTCTCCCCCCTGCACTTCAGATTAGTGGGGATGATGTGCGTCAGATCTTCAATAAACAGAAGAGAAGGAAAGCACCAGGCCCAGACGGTGTTTCACCAACCTGTTTGAGAACCTGCGCTGACCAGCTGGCTCCCATTCTCTCACAGATCTTCAATAGATCACTGGAACAGTGCAAATTCCATCCTGCTTTAAGCGCTCCACTATCAACCCAATCCCGAAAAAGCCAAAGATCACAGGACTCAATGACTACACACCTCTTGCCTTAACATCTGTGGCCGTGAAGTCGTCCGAAAGACTGGTGCTAGCATATCTGAAGGACATCACTGGACCCCTGCTGGACCCCCTGCAGTTTGCCTATAGAGCAAACCGGTCTGTGGATAATGCAGTCAACATGGGTCTGCATTATACCCTACAACATCTGGACAAACCAGGGAACTACGCAAGGATTCTGTTTGTGGACTTCAGTTCTGCCTTTAACACCATCGTCCCATCACTGCTAGAGTACAAACTGACCCAGCTCTTTGTTCATAGCTCTGTCTGTCAATGGATCACCAGCTTTCTGACAGATAGACAACAGCTAGTCAGAATAGGCAAAGTCCAGACCATCAGCACTGGTGCCCCCGAGGGATGTGTTCTTTCTCCGCTGCTCTTCTCCCTGTACACCACTGCAAAAGACCCCTCCACTAAGCTCCTGAAGTATGCAGACGACACTAATGTTATCGGCCTCATCCAGAACAGTGACGAGTCTGCATACAGACAGGAGGTGGAGCGACTGGCGTTATGGTGCAGATACAACAACCTGGAGCTGAACACGCTCAAAACAGTGGAGATGATAGTGGACTTCAGGAGAAACCCCCCTGCACTCCCCCCACTCACCATCATAAACAGCACTGTGGCTGCAGTAGAGTCATTCAGGTTCCTGGGCACCACCATCTTACAGGACCTGAAGTGGGACATTCACATAGACTCTATTGTGAAGAAAGCCAAGCAGAGACTGTACTTCCTTCTTCAGCTGAGGAAGTTTAACCTGCCACAGGAGCTGCTCGTACAGTTTTACTCAGCTGTCATCCAATCCATCCTCTACACTTCAATCACCGTCTGGTTCAGCTCAGCTGCCAAAACCGACCTCCGTAGACTACAGCGAATAGTCCGGACTACTGAACGAATCACTGGCACTACCCTTCCTACACTTCAACTGTACTTTTCCAGAGTAAGTAAAAGGGCTCTGGACGCCTCACACCCAGCACACTACCTGTTCGAACTGTTACCGTCTGGTCGGCACTTCAGAGCACCAAGCTCAAAATCATCCAGACACAGGAAAAGTTTCTTTCCTCAGGCCATCTACCTCATGAACAGTTAAATATTCCCCTACTGTGCAATAAACGTGCAATACTTTCTCATACGCATTTGTACACAGCACCTTATATCAATATCCAATGCAATACTGATCTGTACTAATCTATTGTAAAACAAGTCTGTACATACAACTCAACATCCAGAGCTTTTTTTGACTAACTGCATCTCTGTTTAATGTTTATCGTATTTCTTTTTTCCATATTTATTTTGTGTTGTCACTTGTCACTTTATGTACACTGGAAGCTTCTGTAGCCAAAACAAATTCCTTGTGTGCTTGAAGCACACTTGGCAATAAAACTGATTCTAATTTATGGTGGGTCTTGGCACTGGAAGTACTGTTGGAAGTATTAACTTTGATAGGAGTTACTACTGATATTCAAAAAATGTGGTAATAGCAGCAATTCCTGCTTGCATTTTGGGCACTGCTAAGTGGATTCTTGAACACTTCTGATTGGTCATTGTGTTCATGCACTCAATAGATATGACTGTGTTTGGCTCTGTTGGCTCATCAGTTTACAAGAGCATTTACACCATGTCCTAACATCACATGGTGTGACAAGATTCCACAGACAAACAATTTGAATGTCCGCACCAGAAGCTAAGCGACAAGATAGAAAGTCTTGTACATGTATATGTGAGCTAGTAATTTAATTTTCAAAATCTGAAGTAAACTATCTGCTTTCACTGTCAGTATGGAAATTAATGTCCCGCAAAACTAATTTAGGCATTTTATAACATAGCGCATTATCCTGCTGGAAGTAGCCATCAGAAGAGTGGTACAATGTGGTCATAAAGGGATGGATATGGTCAGCAACAATACTCAGGTAGGCTGTGGCATTGACACAATGCTCAACTGGTACTAACAGGCCCAAAGTGTGCCAAAATCAGAGATGGTCGTGTGAGGGGAAAAAAAAAAAAAAGTAAAAAATAACCTATATATATATATATATATATATATATATATATATATATATATATATATATATATATATATATATATATATATATATATATATATATATATATATATATATATATATATATATATATATATATATATATATATATATATACACACATACACATATACACACACACACACACGCACGCACGCACGCACAGTTTAAGTCAGAATTATTAGCCTCACTTTGAATTTATTTTTCTTTTTTAAATATTTCCCAAATGATGTTCAACAGAGCAAGGAAATTTTCACAGTATGTCTGATATTATTTTTTCTTCTGGAGATAGTCTTAATTGTTTTATTTCGGCTAGAATAAAAGCAGTTTTTAATTCTTTAACAACCATATTAAGGACAAAATTATTAGCCTCTTTAGCTATATATCTTTTTCAATAGTCTACAGAACAAAACATCGTTATACAATAACTTGCCTAATTACCCTAACCTGCCTAGTTAACCTAATTAATCTAGTTAAGCCTTTAAATGTCACTTTAAGCTGTATAGTAGCCAAATATTATTTACTGTCATGGCAAAGATAAAATAAATCAGTTATTAGAAATGAGTTATTAAAACTATTATGTTTAGAAATGACGAAAAAAATCTGCTCTCCGTTAAACAAAAATTGGGGGAAAAAATAAACAGGGGCGCTAATAATTCTGACATATAAATGTTTTTTTTTTTTTATGGAACTGCCTTCCCCCTTCTTTCCCCCATACACAGCAAGCAAGTGCATTCTTTCAGCTATTTCAATGAAAGCACTATGTTTTTTAGAAAGTCAGCAGTTTGTCGAGGCACAGCGTGGCCTTTTCATGTGAGGTCTTAAGTGCTCTGCATTTTTAAAATGTGTTGATGGTTGGAGAATGAGTTTAAAAAAGTATGAAATGTACACATATGAATGTATATTGTTACACCGCTAGTTGCAACACAAAGTATTCGCTCTAACACTCTACACCTGAATACACACACACAAAAAGATAGAACTAGCAAGAAGGGTCTGGCTGCACATGCTTATATACCCTGTCTCTAACACTACACGCATCTGCAAGTCTGCAGCCAGATACAACTAAAACTAGTATATAATTGAAACAACAAATGTTCAAATGGAGTCAAAAGGTTAACACATTAAGATGTGTGTATTTTACCACTTCATAATCTTATAATTATAACTTTTACTCTATCTCTGCCATTAAAAAAACAAAGTGCACTAGTAGTGAAAGCTGTTCATTGAGGAAGTTACTTCTGTGGTTTCAATTCAAAGTGTGGTATAAAAAAGTAGGGGGAGGGGGGAACAGACAGAAGATGGTAATGTGCACATTTCATACAAGCATGAATAAAAGACCTTCATGAATCTGATTATCAGAATATTTACCAATTGGTTGATGTTTATATTGTTTTTCGTGCTGAATAAACTGAATGTGATGAAAAATTTAATTGCATTCCACTATTTAATCACACAGAAACTTACTTTTAAAATAACTTCATAATAAATGAATTGTACATTTATAATGATTATCTTTTTTTCTTGTTCTGAAATTTTAATATTTGTAACCACAAAAGTGTCACCTTCAAAGTTTAAATAAGATGAGATGAAATTAAGATAAGCAAAGATAAGATGAAGCTGTCCGCTGATGTTTACTTCAGCACCTCTCACTCTATAATGAACAGTTTCTTCCTGTCTTTTTTTAGCAGGAAATGATGAAACTCATCTCTGTCTTCTGACTTCAGTAAGAGCCACATACACATCCTCTCCTTATATGGACTGGGTCTGAATTTGAGGTTTATGTTTTGATCATAATAGTAAAATAAAAAATGACCATCACTCTCTTATGAATAGAAATCTAAAGGAAATGCATTTGGCTGTATGCTGCACATGCTTTAATCATGGTGTTCCCTTCTTTGTGTCCTGTCCAGACTTCAATGATGTGGTGTTGTGTATATTTATGGTTAAGGAACTCAAATATTTTTCTTTTTAGATCAGATCAGTTTGAAACCTGAAATCACTGATTGTGTAGAGGGAAGAATACATGTGCTAATTAAAGTTAAGCACATTAAACATGGCATATTAAAAGATTCTGAATTAAATACGTTACATAGCAATACTAGGTTACTGATTTTAAAGAGCCCATATTATGGGTTTTTGAAAATGCCCTTCCATGTAGTGTGTAACACAGCTCTAAGTGAAGTGAAATATCCAGCTAAGGCTTAAATCTGTAAGTGTACAGTGTTTAAAACTATTGATTTATCTATAAAAGAGTCGACTCATAGTGCTTCAAACGAGTCGCCTTGATAACGAGTCATTAGGTGTTTCGCGATGACGCAGCCATGAAACACAAGCCTCGCCAGTAGTTACGCGCGCAAACCAGGGAGATTTGAAACCTGCGGCCCCGCCCACTAACACAGAAAAAACACTAGACACACACACACAGACGCCGCCGGTCGAATGAAGTCACGCTGTGCTCAGATGGATAATATTGACAGTCTCTACCCAAAGATGAGTTGTTAACCTGGTACAGTACACGCGGTTACTCTTTATATTCTCTTATCACATGTCAGCCACGTTAAAAACGCGACGCGTGCTGCTTTGTTTACGGATTTATTGTTAAAGGCTTTTGTGAGCTCGCGTTCCACTGCCGTTTGTCGTTGCTATGGCGATCGATCGTAAGCTAGGAGACAGGAGACTCGTGTCACTTTCCCTAGTTCTTCTGAGGAGCGTTGTGTGTGTGTGTGTGTGTGTGTGTGTGTGTGTGAGAGAGAGAGAGAGAGAGAGACTCGCGTCGCTTTCCCTAGTTCTTCTGAGGAGCGTTGTGTGTGTGTGTGAGAGAGAGAGACTCGCGTCGCTTTCCCTAGTTTTTCTGAGGAGCGTTGTGTGTGTGTGTGTGTGTGTGTGTGAGAGAGAGAGAGAGAGAGAGAGAGAAAGAGAGAGAGAGAGAGAGAGAGAGAGAGAGAGAGAGAGACTCGCGTCGCTTTCCCTAGTTCTTCTGAGGAGCGTTGTGTGTGTGTGTGAGAGAGAGAGAGGGAGAGGGAGAGGGAGAGAGAGAGACTCGCGTCGATCTCCCCAGTTCTTCTGAGGAGGGTTGTGTGTGTGTGTGAAAAAAGCCTTACACTATGAAGCGCGTGTGCACTGTGACTACTTTTATATTGTTGATTACCAGCTGGGCATTTCACTCTGTCTCGTGCTGAAGCCTGTCACTGTCGACCAATCGCAGCAGGCTGTCATCGGTCCAATCAGCGCAGATTAGCTTCGCGCTGAGGAGGGGGTTGGGAACAAATGAATCGCTGAACGATTCATATGGGAGTCGCAGGGATAATTAGGTAAAAATAAATGCAGGTTATAAGACCATCAAAGTGTTTTATGACCTTGCATGCATATTAGACTGTTGTTGGAGACCCTTACAACCTAAATATGACCATATTTCATGTATAATATGGGCTCTTTAAGATGTCAGATTATGTTAGTTTATAATCATTTTATCTCAATATGTTATTAATATTCTGCTCATAAAAGCTCTGTTTGTTTTCCTGCATAAATATGTATAAAGGTATGTTGGATAATTTTTGCAATGCAGAAATTATTTATATCTCTGTCCTTGGTGCTGAAATGAAAAAAATTGTCTTAAAGACTTTAATTTAAGGCTGATTATTAAGTGTCAGAGAGTATGATATTAGTATCTGTTAATAGTTGTGTGTCTGCAGGGCGCAGATGAGGCTTTTTTTCTAGCAATGGAAGAATAGCTGAGGTTTCACATGTTGTGGTGTTGATGCGGCTAGAGGTGTGAAAACAGACTCAGAGGTCATTCTCTACAAAAAAACTAAACTGTGACAAATACTCACTAGCACTTTAAAGAGTGCCATTTCCCTTAAAATGAAAAATAACATCTGAATTCAGATGAAAATGTATTTAGCATTTATGATTTGATTTATGACTTGTGCACAAAATCTGTACTTGTACGCAGTTATTATCCAGAAATTTGTTTTGAAACAAGTATGTTTTACTTGTAGGATAAACAATATTGTAGTTGCAATTTTATTATAATTCATAATTTTATTATAATTATTTATTATTTTAGATTTTTTTAATTATTTGTTTTATAATTATAAATTTATAATTATGTATATTATAATTATTTATCATTATATTCCTTAAATCAATTATAAAAACAAATACCAATGCAAACTCTACCACAACACCGCATTGATTGGCTGCGTCGAAGAAGAGGTTTCAGCTCAGTTCAAACCCCTTTCTAAGTGGCCAATCAACTCTTAGAAAACAGAATAAATAAGATAAGTGCGTAAGCGTCTCGTTTGTCTAAGTAGAGATTGAAGCGTGGGGTAAACAGTCTACTGATCTCTATTACTTAATTCTGGTGTCAAGAGTTTGTTTTGGGCTGATTTTCTAGGACAAATTACAATTAATGGATATTTCTTTAAGACCACCGACCATGAAGTATTATTTGATCTGTTTATTCTGCTCAACAATAGGTAAATATACTTTTTATATGCTTTTTTTATAAATTCAAAAGCATTTATCACAGTGTAATACTAAACTTTTATTTTGCAGTTTGCTCCTTTGGTGTGGAAGTTGTTCAAGAAAATAATGTAAAAATAGCTGCAGCGGGAGAGAAGGTGAACCTTCCTTGCACATTTTCAAAGCTTCTGCAGGTGACAAAAGTATGGTTTAAACAAAGAGCTGATGGAAAATCCCTACAAATTGTGTCTTTATATCTAAATCAAGAACCCAATTGGAGTAACTACTCTGAGAATCGTTTTAATGTCATGAAAGAAGATGGTTATTTTAATCTGACCATTTTAAAGACAAAGCCGTCAGACTCAGCAATATATTACTGTGTAATCTCAACATCTTACAACATTGGAATGGGTTCAGGAACTCGATTACTTGTCAGAGGTAAGGCTTTTATTTTTCATATTTATTTTAGTTATTTTGTGTGTGGTGGCTGATTTATTGTGCTATTTCTGTTCTTTCATGTGCTTGTGAAGATGCAGCTGCAGACAGAAACACAACTCTTCATCAGTCTTTGATAGACACTGTTGATCCAGGAGATTCAGTGAATTTGCAGTGCAGCATCTTCACTGAGAGCTGTGCAGGAGATCACAGCGTCTACTGGTTCAAACAAAGCTCAGGAGACTCTGAAGGAGTGCTTTACACCAAAGGAGAGAGAAATGGCCGCTGTAAGAACAGCACTGAGTCTCAAACGCAGAGCTGTGTCTACAGTCTCCACAAGAACAACATCAGTCACTCTGATTCTGGCATTTACTACTGTGCTGTGGCCGCATGTGGAGAAATACTGTTTGGAAGAGGAACTCAACTCAATATTATAGGTAAGGTTTTAGAGAAATATTTAAAGCTTGTCATTCAAGAGGAATATTTAATGCAGATCTTGCTGGAAATACGAAGTGATCTACAATCAGCACTCTGAATCACATGTTGAATGTTTTGTAATTTCAGAAAGTTATGCTGTAAATCCAACTCTGATTGCTCTTGGGATTTTAAATGTCATATTTTTGGCATACACTGTTTTTGTCACCATAAAACTATGTAAGAAAGGTAAGATATTTATTAGGACACTTACTGCAAACAAGTAATTTTGTAATTGCACATATATAATTATTACAATACATAAATATAATGGCTTCTGTAGGTTTTATCAAGGTACATTTATCAAGACATTTTTAAGACCAAGAGAGAAAAATTGTAAACACCATAGAAGTCATATTTCCCATAGCTTATGATCACACTGCAAAAAATAGAATAATAATGCCACTTGGATTAGAAAAATCATTTAAAAAAAGTCTAAAGCAAAACTTCAATTGAGGATGTTTATAAATTTGTAATTTATATTTAAGACCCACAGGACAACTTAGTGTTTAATTGCCTTTTAAATAATTTTTTATTTTTTTTTCTTCATCCACAATCCACAAACATCAAGACAATCAAGTAAGTTCTTAAAATTGTTTCTCTGAATTATAACAACAGTAAATTTTACAATTACAATTATTTAAAATCTTTATATTTTACATTAAGTATAGATTTAAATGAGACTTCAAAAAGGTTCAAATAATACATTTTTTTTATTTTGAATAATATAGGCAATCTTATCAAGTGTAAAAAATGTTGATTGTTTCCCCTGATTATTGTAGGGTGAAGACATTCTGATCTTTGCTGCCCAAAATGACTTGATTGCAGAAGGACTCGACGTGAACTTTTCTGAAGAATATTCTTTTGTAAAGTACAGCATGATCACTCAAAAAATGCCTACAAAATGCTTTAGACCATAAGAAGTTCAACTCTAAATGTGGCTTAGTTCATTTTTATGATGTTTGCAGCAAATAATGTCAGCTTATTGTCTCTTTAATATTATCTGAAATGTCATTTTGAATATGTTTTATTCTAAATATAGTTGATTGTGTGCACATGTGGGAATTACCAGATGAGATCATGTGTTATTTTGTGTGTTCAACTCTTTGGCTTCACAATTCTTTTGCTCAATTAAGAGCCAAATGTAACTCTGTTTTGTCTGTTATTGCTGCTGTATCTGTTATTCATTACTGCATGTCTTCTTGTTAATACTTTTACATTTGGCAAATATGCAACATTCAAAATATTAGCACATTTAACAAAAACTGCCAATAAAGCTACTAAAGTTTTTACTATTGATTGAATTTTATGCTCTTTCTTTTCTTGATTTTGTGCTAACATTTATTGGCCTGAAGCACCAGTCCACTATTTTTTTCAAAATATTAGTATTTTTAAATGCAGTTAAAAAGTAACTTTTACCCTGCATATGCATTTGAAAGGGTGACGTAGTGGTGCAGTAGGTAGTGCTGTCGCCTCACAGCAAAAAGGTCGCTGGTTCGAGCCTCGGCTGGGTCAATTTGTGTGGTGTTTGCATGTTCTCCCTGTGTTCACCTGGGTTTCCTCCGGTTTCCCCCACAGTCCAAAGACATGTGGTACAGGTGAATTGGGTAGACTAAATTGTCCGTAGTGTATGAGTGTGAATAAGTGTGTGTGGATGTTTCCCAGAGATGGGTTGCAGCTGGAGGGGCATTCGCTGCGTAAAAACCTGCTCGATAAGTTGGCGGTTAATTCCTCTGTGGCAACCCTGGATTAATAAAAGGGACTAAGCCGAAAAGAAAATTTATGAATGAATGCATTTGAAAGCCGACAGATGTCTAAATAAAAACAGAAGAACTGTTTGTCCCATTGAATTCTTATGCAGTTAGATGCATTTATTTATTTAAAATCTACTCCTGACAGTTTGCTAATAAATAATGCAGAAAAGCTCATAAAATCACAAACAAATCTTTGCTCAAATTAGCAAAAATTTTATTCTCGAATAAATATATGAAACATTTACTTGTCCAAAAGACAACCACGAGAAAGCTTAACATAAAGCTCTTACACCTAATGTATTAACATTAACATGTATGAATGTATTAACACTAAAGGAAACAAACTTACTTTGGCTTGTGATTAATAAAAGATTCTTTGTACAAAAAGAATCTCTTGTAAGTTTCAAAACTAAGATTGTCCATTGTAAAATTGTACTTAAAAAATTACTGACAACAGGGCGATTGAGGAAACTGCAGTACCTATCTATGAATAAACACGGCCTCCACCAATGATAATCAATGCATGATTCTGTAGCTCCACCCACTGATTCACACAGCACAAGGTCAGATCAAGCCTATATTGTAGGCTATAATTTCTGTGAAGCACTCCACATTAATGAGTAAAGGAGACAAAACAGCTGTTTTCTTGTTATTGTGGTTATACACAAATATAAGGAAAACGTTGCAGTATAATTCCACTCATACTCTGAGCCTCAAAACCTAGGTAAAATGAAGATTTTTATTACCTATAAATATTGATATTTTGGAAAGTAAAAACCATGTAAACGTCCTATACATACCATGGATTTATCAATTCAAAATACTTATGTAAAACGCCATTACTTAAACTAGAAAGATTCATTTATTTAATGCTTATGATCAAAAACAGGAAATTTGAGGCCCTTATTTCCTGCTTTTTCCAGTGATAAACCTCACAATGTTTTTTTTAAAGCACTGAAACAACAATTACATAGTTTTGTGAGTGGCCATTTTAAGGTAAACAGTTAATGAAGTGTTCAATAATAATACATTCATTAATAAATGAGAGAGGGTTTTGTTAAGAGAAATGAAAGGACGGTTGGTTTAGATTTTTTCTAGTCATTCTGCTGTGGTGTGTGGTGTGAAAGCATAAAAGTTAAGGTGAAAGTGCATAAGAGCCTCAGTTGACTGAAGAAGAGGCTGATGGACACATGGTGAGGACACTTATCTATTCTTATTTTCTACCATGAGTAAATGTATTGATAGCATGATCATTTGTTCACTTTTTATAGGGGAATTCTAAGCACAAGGATCCTTTTGGAGGACGACTGATAATGAGATATTACTTCATTCTGTTGCTTTCCTCAAATATATGTAAATACCTAGATGCTGTTTTAAATATAAATTAAAATACAGTTAACATTATATAATCCCTTCAAATCTTTTAAACAGTTTTGTGCTTTATTTGCAGTCTGCTCCACTGGTTTTGATGTTGTTCAGGAAGATAATGTAAAAATAGTTGAAGCTGACCGGGATGTAAACTTTACCTGCAAATTTCCAGGGCTGGTACAGTCGATAAACACATGGTTTAAACAGACGACTGATGGAAAATCCCTACAAATTGTGTCTTCATATTTAAATCAACAGCCTAGCTGGAATCACAACTTCACAAATCGTTTTAATGTTGCCAATGAAGATGGTTATTTTAATCTGACCATTTTACAGACAACGTTATCAGACTCTGCAACATATTACTGTGTAGTTTCAGCATATCAAACCATTGGAATGGGCTCAGGAACTCGATTACTTGTCAGAGGTACATTTTTGTTTTTTTAGGTTTTGTTTGGTCTGTGGTGGCAGATTTTTATTTATTTTTTGTACTGACTATTTCTGTGCTTGTGAAGATGCAGCTGCAGACAGAAACACAACTCTTCATCAGTCTTTGATAGACACTGTTGATCCAGGAGATTCAGTGAATTTGCAGTGCAGCATCTTCACTGAGAGCTGTGCAGGAGATCACAGCGTCTACTGGTTCAAGCAAACCTCAGGAGACTCTGAAGGAGTGCTTTACACCAAAGGAGAGAGAAATGGCCGCTGTAAGAACAACACTAAGTCTCAAACACAGAGCTGTGTCTACAGTCTCCACAAGAACAACATCAGTCGCTCTGATACTGGCATTTACTACTGTGCTGTGGCCGCATGCGGAGAAATACTGCTTGGAAGAGGAACTCAACTGAATATTAAAGGTAAGATGAAGGTGGAACACAAATATCTGCTTATAATGTTGAAATGTTTAGTTTGATTTTTCCTCTCTGGAAAATAATTTAATTAATTTTAATTCTACAACAATGATTTTTTCTGATGGCATTTAGAGGCTTTTGCATCCAAACTCTTCACATGTAAAACACGTTATGTAAATAAAAAAAAGGTATATTCATAATTGAAACTGAGTATATGATACCAAACTGGTTATGTAACAAATGTTCAGGAATTAAAATTTTGTTCAATTTTGTTACAGAAAATTATGATTTTAATCCTGCTCTTCTTGCTTCTGGAATTTCAAATATCATATTTTTGGCCCTTGTTGTTTTTCTGGGAATAAAATTCTGTAGAAATCAGATTAAAAGTAAGACTTTATGAATACAATTAATTACCTAATTTATTAATGTAAAGCAATTGTAAAATTTAAAAAAACAACATGACTGCTATTTATAATAACTAGACTGTTTCTTGATTTTTTTAAGCATCCGCTGCTCAAACAACTCAAGTAAGTACTTTAACTTTGCTGTTTTATCAATTACATATTGAATACTAGAACTTTTCAAACTTTTCCTAAAGTCATATCACATAGGTTTCCTTTCATAACTGGAGTTTCTTTTATATTTTCTCTTGATATTAGGATGAAGACAGCCTGAATTACGCATCCATTACTTTTAGTCAGAAACCTCTGAACACTAGAAGAGCCAGAGCAAAAGTCACTCAAGATCAGTCTCTGTACGCACAGGTCAGATCACACCAGTAACATTATGCTATAATGCTGAAAAAGTCATCAAATGTCATGTCAAGATCAAAGTTATGGCCATTTTGTAAGTCTTTGTATGTTACTGTGTTATTTGATTTTGCAATGTATACATGTTGTTAGATATTTCAATTTGCTAAAAACATAAAAAGAAGTGTAGGTTTGTGTGTCAGTTATTATATTGGGCACAATGCATGAATGTTATTGGACTCTGCACTGCTTCTTGGAATATCAAGCTATAGTACATTTCATTTTACAAGTCTGAATGGAAAGCTTGTGTGTAGTGTGCTTCATTTGCATATGCTAAATAAATGTACATTGGATATATGAAATTTTTCAAATGTTTGCATGTGTATGTTATTGCGGAGTTTCCAAATCCCATAACAATGATGATGAAAATTGCGTTACATTGTTTTTATTCTTTAAACTCGAATGATGAATCCTGATAATCCTGCTATAAAATAGTTCCCCGGTTACACTCTAGAGCACATTTATTTGGACTTAGCATTCTAGTACTCATCTAAATAAGCACAATGTGTGGAATTAATGATATTTCAGCAGCGTAATCGGCTAAACGCTAAATTCAAGCTAAAGTCTCTACTGCCACCAAGTGGTCAAAAACACTGAAATGTGATCTGTTGGTTTGATGCACATATCCTGAATAGTGAAGCCAAAATATTTGGAGCGCCCCCTGGTGACTGGCTACAGCAGAGGTCATAAACTCCACCCTCTCTGTGTACTGTGAACATTTGGCACATCAAAAAAAAAGCAATTGAATTAAACTTTAATTCATATCTCCAACAAATGGTTTCTGTCATTTCAGTGTCCGAATTTTAATTTCTTAACATACTGGTGTATGTTCAAGTGTCAGCTGTTAGTTATGATTTCATAAAAACAGGATATGGTGCACTTATTGTATATTTGTGGTTAAGTTTGAGATGGATAGGTATAGACACACTCACACTAAGGAATTTTGATTTCCCTTTTCACTAGCGAAAGTTTAAGCACCCTTAAGCACTTTTCACCCAGGAGGTGGTCAAACTTTTGAAGTTACAGTGACATTAGTTAATATTGATTTTAAAAAGGAGAAAGAAAATTATTTATAAATTGAGTTGCATATCTAGAGCATATTGATACAAAGAAACAAGGAGTGGCTACAGTTTAAAATTATATTAGGAAAGAAACAGTATTTAGGGTGAGTGGTATTTCTCCCTTTAGAGTCAATCTGTGCATTAAAAACTAATTAGTGCTCAAAAATAAGTGACAGATTTGCTCAAATTGGTTGTATTCATTACTGAATAATATGTTGGCAATTGTCAATAGTTAGCATTCACACAATTAAAAAAAAAAAAGAGTGATAAAAAGACTTTCTAGTTTAGCACACTCTTCGGCAGCTGCTGCAGAGATAAGTCTATCTCTGTCTATTCTATCTAGTTACATATCTCTCTATATACAAATTCACTTTTTAAAAAACGTTTCAGCTGCATCAAGGCTCGCGGCAACCTCCTCCTATGCCGTTTCTTTAACCTGCAAGTCTTTATTTTACAAATGATATAGATCATACAGTACTGTCTGCTTCTCGAGCTCTATGAGGAGTGTCATTCATGTCTGGTGCACTCAGAAGACAATTGCCTGTGATATCATGTCATTTGGTTTTTTATTGTCAGGTTGTTGACAATGTTGTAAAGGCCTATTTTATTAATATTTATACAATATAGTTATAATGAGATTTATACATGATCAAACTAGTGTTAGTTTCTCCGCTTCAGTTATGTCCAGCGGCAGAGTAACAGCTTGTGCAAAGGATGAGACGGACAAAAGTAATCAATGCATGCCCTTCTTTTACTTATTTTAGTGTTGTCAGTGTCACAGTTCAAACAGCTCCCAGGTGGAATAACATGAGTGAACATAAAACAAAGCTGAATAAAGCTTTATGCCTCTGCTTCAGCTGCACAGCACACGGCGAGCTCACATCATTCAATTCACCTTTATTTGTATAGCGCTTTTACATCATTCAGCATGCATGTCGAACTACGCAACCCACAATACACTTCGCTATGGACTACAACTCCCGTAAATAGCAGTCTTAAAGTGGCCACTTTCTATTTCCCTTTTCCTGCAACACTAGTGTGCAACTTAAGCAAAAGAGATACTAACATTTTTTACATTTGGTTTTGTAGTTCCGGCCTAATGAATGTTTGTTGCGGTTTTTAATCGTTTAAGTTCATTTGATTGATTATATATAAATCAGTGGATATCATTAATGCATTTATTGAGTAAAATTGCTACTTTTTACTCTCATTCAATGTGTTTTGGTCATTATCAATGCACTGTCACTTTAATTGAGCGTAAGCAGTGCAGCAAAATTAGACCCAGCGCCGAAACTATCGCAGTACTGCTGCTTCAGCGACGCTCTCGCCTCACACAGAAGTGCTGCTGCTGCGTGCGGTATGAAAGCTCTAATGTTTACATGGACACCAAAAAAAAAAAACATGCGCTGCTGACGCTTGCAGTATGAAACAGGCTTTACTGTGAAAACTAAAGTAGATTGCATTTTGAACTCCATGCAGAGCAATTATGGCATCGGAAGACCATAACGATATTTGAAATCAGTCTGTACTCTGTCCACAAGCAGTTTATTTGGCCTAAAGTCAAGGCATGAAATAAAATACTGAGACAAAGTAGAACACTTACACAATACAAAATACTGACTTACTACAGTCTGGAAACTTAGAAGAGAAAACTACAGAAAACATAGAAGAACTTTGCGAAAACCCTGTGACACCTTCTTCTCTCCCCCACCTCACCAAACAACAACCCCTAACTGAGTGTGCCCGATACAGGTGAGTGGGCTTGACAAACTGCATGTAGAAAAGACTCTTTCATCTCTGACACTTTAATCAACACTAGCGTCAGTTTTGTACTTTTGCACCAGACATGTTGTTACAAAAAATAATACACTAGGCATTTATGATGTATGCTTCACAGAGCGGGTGTTATATCCCTTCCGTTACTTTTTAATGGTCGAAGGATAGAAACATTTGAATGCTTACAATATCACTGAAAGTCACTTTTCTGCATTTAATTTTCTTTTCCTTTATTGCAAAACCCTTTTTAGCAACAGGGAAAGGAAGGAGAACGAAAAGGAAAATATTAAACCAGTAGCAATTATTGTTGCCATTTATAATAGATGAGGAACAACAAGACACAAAAGTGCTTTTTTTAAGTGAACGTGTTTATTATAAACAAGCTGTGGATGTTTAAATGCTTATAGAAAAATTAAATTTTACATAAAAGTAGTTATAAGAAATAAGAAAACAATTTCACAAATAAAAAAAATTAACCAAGAGCCCCTATTATGCATTAAGAAGGGTCATATTTTGGTTTTGGGGCTCTCCAACAACAGTCTGATTTGCATGCAAGGTCAAAAAACACGCTCTTTGTCTCATAATATGCATTTATTTTTACCTAATTATCCCAGTGACTCCCATATGATTAGTTCAGCGATTTATTTGTTCCCAAACTCCTCCTCAGCGCGATGCTAATCTGCACTGACTGGTCCAATGACACAGTCTGTTGTGATTGGACAACTGTGTTCAGTGCGATCACAGAGAAATGCCCACTATGGCTTATCAACAATTTTGAAGGAGTCAGAGTGCAGAGAGTATGTGTGAGCCAGGGCTTAATTTGTGCCGGAAAACGGCGTATCCAGATACGGCACCTCTGAAATCTTATCAGGCACCTCATTTTACTAATCCCCCTCCTCAACCGCCCTCCTCCAACGTATGCTGTTCACTTTCACATTCTTCCGCAACTGCCCAATCCTCTTCACTTTCCTCTGCGACTCCCCAACCCTCTTCACTTTACCGATCCCCCTCCAACGTCCACTGTTCACTTTCTTCCGCGACTCCCCAACCCTCTTCACTTTCACCCGCGACACGCCTCCGCCATCCAACGGCACGCGTGGGTGGGGTCGGGATTTTTTAATTTTCAGGGTCTGCACGCGCAACAAATGGGCGGGGCTTGAGTTCCACATTGACATCAATAGTTACCGCGACGATTCATTCGAAACCACTATGAGTTGACGGTTTTATAGATGAATCAATAGTTTTAAACACTGTCCACTTTTAGATTTAAGTCTTAGCTGGATATTTCAGTTCACTTACAGCTGTGTTACACTCTACATGGAAGATCATTTTCAAAAACCCATAATAGGGGTTCTTTAACAGACATAAGTAGGACAAAGGGAACGGGGCTTTGCCAAACAAAAGAAAAGAATAAAATCAACTAACTAACTCTTCCCCTAGAACTTCAAAATACAATAAAAAGTAAACCTTCAACATCTGAGACGTCTTACCTACTCTCTCCTTCCAAAGCAAAACTTACAAGTGTTGCACAAATCCGTTACCTAGTGTGTATAACTAAAAGATTGCTGCATGTGCGGCATGTATATCACATGACAGAGCTTAACCTATTCCCTCTCCTCCATCTAGAATAATACACAGATACGATGTTCTCACACCAGTTCTTGAAGGAGTTTGAAACAAAAATGTTTCAGTATTACATGGCAACCAAAGCACACCAACAAAAGCAATAGGGGAAGAAACACAGACACAAACAAATGTCAAAAACAGCTCAAATTCACACAAAATACCTGCTATCCCAAACTAACGCGGCATTTTCCCTATATAGTTTCCCACTGTTCTGCAGCATCAATTGGGGACCTTCTAAAATACGTCATCGCACGTCTGTGTCCTGAATGATTGACATCCAACACAGCCAACCCGTGTATCCTATAAACGCAAAACAAAACCAGCAAAACCGAAACAACAGCCCCCAAACTGTATACATCATATGGACGTAACAGTGGGCTTGATAAACGTCATATAGAGAGAGAAGAGTGTTTCTACAAAAGAAAAAGGACACAACTCAACGCTGTTTTGGTTTTGTGCACTTAATCTCAAGTAGCCAAGACCCAAATTATGTATTTTTGAACAAGCAGGAAGCATGATGTTTAGGATTGCATACACATTACTAATAAATGAGCAATGGTTTATGCTTCAATATGGTGAAATAAGCCCCGCCTTCTAAATAATTGAGCTAGCTGGTAGTCATCGCACTTCACATCTCGAATGCCCATCTTCTAAAACAGGAATTTTGGGCCCCTTCAAAGGTTTGTGTTTTTAAATACTTCTTTGGAACAACTTATTTCCTGTTTTTTTTTTCCAGTGGTGAACCACAGGGTATTTTGTAGTGTAAATCTATGTTAATTATAATAGATTTTGAGAAACGCCAGCTTTAGTGCAACTGTTAAATATATGGTAGTATTTAAAATATATGTAAATCTGTGTTTTTTTGTTTGTTTGTTTGTTTGTTTTAGAGTAACGGAAAAATAATTGGGTTCGATTTTTTTCTATTCATTCAGCTGTGGTGTGTGGTGTGAAAGCATAAAAGTTAAGGTGAAAGTGCATAAGAGCCTCAGTTGTCTGAAGTAAAGGCTGATGGACACATGGTGAGGACGCATTCGTTTTTTTATTCTAATGCTTTAGCATGTGCATATAACTTGAAAATGTGTTCATTTGTTTGCCTATTGCAGGGAATTAGAAGCAAAGAGATCATTTTGGAAGCTGAATTATGAGATATTACCTAATTACCTTGCTGTTCTCAACAATCTGTAAATATTGTTATGCCTTTTCAAATTAATTAAAGACTAAAATAAAATTATTTTTACCATATAACACTTTCAGTTCTAAAGATATTTTTTTGTGCTTTATTTTGCAGTTTGCTCCTTTGGTGTGGAAGTTGTTCAGGAGAATAATGTAAAAATAGCTGAAGCGGGAGAGAAGGCGACCCTTCCTTGCACATTTTCAAGGCTTCCGCAGGCGACAAAATCATGGTTTAAACAAAGAGCTGATGGAAAATCCCTACAAATTGTGTCTTCATATTTAAATAAAAACCCCATTTGGAGCAACTACTCTGAGAATCGTTTTAATATCATGAAAGAAGATGGTTATTTTAATCTGACCATTTTAAAGACAAAGCCGTCAGACTCTGCGACATATTACTGTGTAATCTCAACATTTTACACCGTTGGAATGGGTTCAGGAACTCGGTTACTTGTCAGAGGTAAGGCTTTTATTTTTCATATTTCATATATATTATTGTTGTGTGTGTGTAATGGCTGATTTATTGTGTTATTTCTTTTCTTTTCTGTGCTTGTGAAGATGCAGCCGCAGATAGAAACACAACTCTTCATCAGTCTTTGATAGACACTGTTGATCCAGGAGATTCAGTGAATTTGCAGTGCAGCATCTTCGCTGAGAGCTGTGCAGGAGATCACAGCATCTACTGGTTCAAACAAAGCTCAGGAGACTCTGAAGGAGTGCTTTACACCAAAGGAGAGAGAAATGGCCGCTGTAAGAACAGCGCTGAGTCTCAAACACAGAGCTGTGTCTACAGTCTCCACAAGAACAACATCAGTCACTCTGATTCTGGCATTTACTACTGTGCTGTGGCCGCATGTGGAGAAATACTCTTTGGAAGAGGAACTCAACTGAATATTAAAGGTAAGATGAAGATGAAACGCTTAAGTATCTGGTTATAATGTTGAAATGCTTAGTTTGAATTTTAATGCATATAATACATCATAATAAGGATCTGATCTAACAAATGGAGAGTTCAGATGCAAAAGTTTTTAAATGGACATTTTTTCTCAGTCTAGTGTGTTTATAGTATAGTAGTTTTTTTTACTTTAAAACTTAACAAAAAGTGAAATATCTACAAAAACAAAAAATTGATATTCCGATGGCATTTAGAGGGTTTTGCATTTGAACTTCACATGTAAAATATGCTATCTAAAGGTATATTCATAATTGAAACACAAAGTATATGACACTAAACTGATCACGTAAAAAATGTTCATTTCAATTTTGTTACAGAAAATTGTGATTTTAATCCTGCTCTTCTTGTTTCTGGAATTTCAAATATCCTATTTTTGGGCCTTGTTGTTTTTCTGGGAATCAAACTTTGTAGAAGTCAGATTAAAAGTAAGACTTTAATAACTTAATATTAAGTTTTTTATATTTATATATATATATACATTTAATAACTAGACTCTCTTGATTTTAAGCATCCTCTGCTCAAGCAACTCAAGTAAGTACCTCACAGTGTTGTTTTATCAATGACATACAGTATTGAATATTAGAACTTCTCAAACTTTTCCTAAAATTGAGTTTTGATGTCTATCAAGTCATATTACATAGATTTCCTTTCTTAACTGGAGTTTCTTTTATATTTTCTCTTGATATTAGGATGAAGACAGCCTGAATTACGCATCCGTTACTTTTAGTCAGAAACCTCTGAACACTAGAAGAGCCAGAGCAAAATTCACTCAAGATCAGTCTCTGTACGCACAGGTCAGATCACACCAGTAACATTCAGAGGCTAAAATTCTTCTATAATGCTAAAAGTCATCAAATGTTATTGCAAGTCTTTAATGTTACTGTGCTATTTGATTTTGTACTGTATATTTGATGTTAGATATTTGAATTTGCTAAAAATATTTTTTAAAATGTGTGGGTTTGTGTGTGAGTTGATGTATTTGGTCAAATGCGTGAATGTTATTCAACTGTGTTGGTTTTTGGAATATCAAGCTATAGTACATTACGTTTCACAACAGGTTTCAATGGAAAGGTTGTGTGTATTATCAATAGTTTGCATCTGCTAAATAAATGTGCATTGCATGTTTTTATTTTTAATTATTTATTTAAATGCGTGCATGTGTATGTTCTTGTTGAGTTACCAATTTCCATACTAATGATAATGAAAATTGCATTACATTGTTTTTATTCTTTTAACTATAATGATAAATCCTGGTACTCCTGCTATAAAATATAGTTCCCTGGAAACATTCTAGAGCACATTTATTTGGACTTACAGCATTGCTGTATTCATCTAAATAAGCACCTTGTGTGGTACACTGGAACGCTAACACAATTAATGATAATTCAGCAACGTAATCGGTTCAATGCAAAATTCAAGCCAAAGTCTCTACTGCCACCAAGTGGTTAAGAACACTGGAATGGAATCTGATGGTTTGACGCAAATGTGCCTCATGCATCCTGAATAGGATAAGGTACCGTTTGGGATTTTTTCAATACCGGTGCTAAATCGATACTTTTAAAACGATATCGGTCAAAACGGTGCCTGAACCGATACTTTTTAGCCACAAAAGTATGGTGGATGATTCTAGAAAAATCTTTTATTTGACAAAATCTTTTTAAAAATAATTTTAATAGAACAATATAATTTAAGTTTAAAGTAAACATCAATTCATATTTTATATATTTGAATTACATTAATAAATTTCCCTTGATCATTTGTTGGTTAGCATGAATTTAAGATTTGCATTATGAAATGACATTAGCTTACTACTAACCTGTGGGGGGGCGGGCAGTTTTGGGAGCACATTTTAACATATACATTACAAAATACTTAAATTATTCGAAGTCATTTTTTTCATGCATCACTCTGCAGTCTTCATAAACAAGATTATTAAATAACTTAAACTCAAGATAATCTTCCTTGTTAATTTATTTGACACGTAACTTTGTACTGTAGTAAGATAACACATTTCTAACATTCAAGTACATCAAGGCCCATTGTTGCACCTGTAAATGTTAACATATAGGCCTACAGTTGAAGTCAATTTATTTTGCCCACCCATTTATTTAAAATAATGTTTCTGAAAATTTTCAGTTTTTCCTAAAAAATTATTAATCTGGAGTCATAATAAGTCCTATTTCTTATTGTTTATTTCGTGAATAAAAGCAGTTTTTAATAAAAAAAAATAAATAATAAGGTCAGTATTATTAGCCTCCTTAAGAAGTATTTACTGTATATTTTTGATATACACAACAAATCAGTTAAAAAATAATTTGACTAATTATTTCAACTTTCGGAAATAACTGATTAAGTATTTAAATTACACTTTAATCTGAATAAGACTATAAAATACTTAAAGGGACTTTGTCTGAATACAACTGTCTTGCAAAATAACTATTAAAATGTTTTGCACTGACTGTCACCATGGGGAAGATAAAAAAGTAGATATTAGAAATTAGTTAGTTAAACTATTATGTTTAAAAATGTGTTGTAAATAAATCATGTGTTGAAGACGGAAATCAAAAATGAATGAAGGCAAAACTAAACGAGTTCAATATGACTGCGTGACTGAAAACTACATTTGATCAATGCGTTACATCTGTTCTTTGGTACTTGCCTACTGTTTGTAAATTCAAGACTGCATTTCCTAACGTAATGTACACTAGATTTCTGATTAATAATGGTCTCTGCATAGCTGAGGACTTCCTATATTAAAGGTGTTAAAATCGCTATTAAAAAACAGAAGTCTAATATCATCAACAGTGGACATTTTGATAGTGTTTCAAAACATGAACATGATTCAAGTTTTTTCTTTTTATTACCTGTGACAATTTGGGCGTCAACTTCTGACGAATGCAGGGAACCGATGCGCGCAGCACCGTCACAGAGGGAGCGAGTGCCCGAGGGAGTGATTGCACGTGACACCTATGGCCCGTTTCCACTGAGTGGTACAGTATGGTACGGTTTGGTTTGGTACGCTTTTATGGCCGTTTCCACTGTCAAAAAGCTACCGAACCGTACCTTACCACTTTTCCGGCACCCTTTCGAAAGGGTACCAAACACGAGAAAGGGTACCAAAAGGCGGAGCCACACGCGCAGCTGAATGCTATTGGTTTACAGAGAGGCGTCATTTGCTTACGCAACAAGCCAGAATGAAAACAAAAAACCCGCCATGTTTGAAATACACAGCCAAGAGATTATAGCGGAATTATTTATACATATAATAACGAGCCATGGTCGATCTGGGCTCAAACAAACCTTGTCGTCATCTGGATGAACAGCCACAAAGCCAAGAAGAAGAGCAGATTTACCCTGTGCCCCGTAGTTTTTTACGAGCCAGTCTGAGGCACGAGCGGTTTCGCTTTCTTGCTAGCGCTCGCGCGCGTCTAACATTAGATCTGAAATAACAAACTTCTTGAGCTGATGATAATAACCTGCGCTTGATTATTGACGTGCTTTTGAAACCCGATCCTGTCAGACACTGACAAACGCGAGAGTGAAGTGTGAAGAAGCAAAGGAGAAGCCGGAAAAAAAGGAGCACATTATTTTTTCAGCAAACGCGAACAAAATGCCATGATTAACTAACTTATTATCTTCACATTTTGGACTAATATGAACCGGGAATGACGGAATTACTCTCTAACAGTCGCTACATGCTTAAGATTACAGACACAGATAAGAGGTTTTCACTGACTGTAGGCTATATTTTGTGTTGTTTTGAACCTAAATACGGGCAAAATGTCTGCTATATGTAGTTCTTCTGTAGTTGGTAACATATCGGAGACTGTAAGGGGCTGTATGTGTTTATATATGTTCATTTATTTAGTTATTTAATATAATTACAGACGTTACAGTAGGCTGTAGACATTTCCTTGAGCAAGAATGACGTAGACTGAAACTTTGTCATACACCACGCCCACCAAAAGGGTACCCTTGTTAGTGGAAACGCAAGCCTGATAAAGGTGACCCGTACCAAACCAAACTGTACCGTACCAGTCAGTGGAAAAGAGCCACTAGAGCAAGCGAGAGAGCTATTCCTTTGCCTTTTAAACCCTCAAATGTGTCATTAAGTTTGACATATTTCCCCCTTCCACGCAACTTTTGTAAAGCACGTTGCTGTGTCAGAATCCTTGCTTATAAAATACGCTTTAGAATGATTAGTTTAAGCAAATTTGATGAAAGCGATCATGCGAGTTGAACTCGCTCTCGCTCACCGAAAACCAGGCTGAATGCGCTGTACTGCGCGCGTTCACCAAGCAACAATAACAATCGCCTGACATCGCCTGTCCGCATTCCTCAAAGTTGTTTAGAATTAAATGTTTTAAATTATATTAGCGATGATATTTAGGGTGAGTGGTATTTCTGCCTTTAAAGTTATTCTGTGCATAAAAAACTAAATAGTGCTCAAAAAACAAAGTTTTTCAAAGTATTCATTACTGAATAATATGTTGGCAATTATCAATGGTTAGCATGCACACAAATTTAAAAAGCGACTAATTTAGCACATTTGTCTAGGAGAATGTATTAAAACTATATATTTTATGTTTGGCTAGAATGAAGAGTAACCTGTTTACAATTTACTATAACTCTAAACATGAACTGATTTTAGGATTACTACGAAAATGAAAGTGTTTTTGTATTTTTATCTTCAGAGATATTATGTCATCAGAAAACTATAACCATGTCTAAAATCACCCTGTACTCTCTCTAAAAGCAGAGTCTAGCGTAAAGTGAAAACATAAAATAAATTACTAAGACAAAGTATAACACTTATACAATGCAAAATCCTAACTTACTTCAGTCTGGAAACTAGGATTGGGTAGTTTGGGGTTATTTCGATACACATGCTAAATTAATACTTTTAAAACAGGACCGGTGCCAAAATGGTGCCAGAGCCGATACTTTTGGGTCACAAAACTATGGTGGATGACTCAATTTTTTTTTTTTTTTTTCATTTTAATTGAAAAATATAATTAAAGTTTAAAGCATACATCAATTCATATTTTATATATTTGAATTGCATTAATATATTTCTTTTGATCATTTGTTTGTTAGCATAAATGCAAGATTTGCATTATGCAACATTAGCTCACTACTAACCTGCAGTGGAAAGACTATCAAAATCAGTGAACTCTAGGGTTGGGGCTTGAGTGGTCACTGAGACATTTGCATGGACACCAATACTCTGATTTTAATATAAAGAGACAATAAGACAATACTCTGGTTGAGAGTCTACCATGTAAAAAGCTGTTTTTGATTACCTTAATCAGACTAAAGTCATAAGTGATCTAAACAATCGAAGACATGGAGTATCCCTGCTTTAGTTGCATATTTTTTCAGACATATAAACACCTCAATCAAACTATTACCGTAGTGTAGGACTATTCACCACATTTGGCAACAGGATGTTCCATAAACAGACGGCTGTTTGACACTACTCTTTGCACCTATCAAGTAGGTAAAGTACCACATTGCAAATGCAGACATTTTTTTCCATTTAGCATGCAGTATCAAGTTCAATTAAAACAACACTCTTCCACCAGTCCTTACTCATATCTCAGCTTGTCACAGGGCATGAATGAAATATTCTTGAATAAAAGTGAAACTGCCAAACTGCAGTTCAAGTCGAAACATTAATGAAACATCCGACATTACAAGTAAATCTGGAAAAAAACGCTTGATAGTGTAGTGATGCAACAACGTCAATCGATCTATGTGCTATAACATGTAAAATGGGATCATGAAAGTGACATTCAAAAAGCAACTCATGTAAACACCTTGACTATATCATTGCCTTATTCAGATTAGGATTGGGTACCAAAACCTAGTGCCATTATAGCACCGGTACCTATTTAACGGGTGTGTACCGGATCAAATCAGCATATAAATTTCAGTGCCTAACTTCGGTGCCACTGGTGCTGCGACAAGGACGCAAGAAGCATCAAGGGGTGGTATCAAAGGCACACATAGGTACGCGTTGTCAAACCATCACTAAACATTTAATTCTAAACTGAGGAATACGGAGAGGCAATGTCAGGTGTTTGTTCTTGTTACTTAGGGAACAGACGCAATACAGTGCATTTGGTGAGCGAGAGCGACTCTCTTCAGATCAACACGCATTATCATAAAATTTGCTTAAACTAACCGTTCTAAAGCGTATTCTACAAGCAAGGATTCTGACACAGCAACGTGAACCAGATGCTTTACAAAAGTTGCATGTAGGGGAAAACACGTCAAACTTAATGACCCATTTTGAGGGCTCAAAGGCAGAGGAATGCACTCTAACATCATCTGGCACTTTCAATAAGCACGTACATGGACACTAATGCCCCGATTTTAATATGATTTAGACAATACTCTGATTTAGAGTCTAGACTACCACGTAAACAGTGATTTTTGATAACCTTAAAAGGACCACAGACACCTGCGTCGCGAAATGTGGAGGTTTTTTCTTTCCGTTTAACGTGCGGTATCAAATTCCATTAAAAGAGCATTCTTCCACCAGTCCCCGTGTCAACAAGCATACTGGTTACTTCGGTACCCAACCCTACGGGAGACTGAGAAGAGAAAACAGAAAAACTACAATTACTAGAACCCCTGTAAACAAAAAAAGACCCAGACACAGACAGTGGGTGTAGAAAAACTCTTCTCTCTATATGAGGAAAAACACAGTAACCTAGTATTCAGTGGGGAGTGGGTGGCATGAATTGAACGATGAACAACATTAACCACAAAAAAAAAAAATTCATAGACAACTGCCACACAAACAACAAAGCAACATTAAACACCCTAGACCTTTCAAAAACACATGAATGTCATATCTACTTAATGGGTATGCAATCTTTGCACTTAACTACTTGGTTGCTAATATAATGTGTTTGTTATAATATATTCAAAGAAGCGTTCAAGTGGTTAAAGACTGCAAGTGTGTGTAGAAATTTGGATTACCCAATGATTCACAAATATAGAGGCCCAGTTTCACAGAGAGTGGCTTATCTTAAACCAGGACTAGGCCTTAGATAAATAAGGATATTTAAACAGCTTTTATAAAAATGCTTTACAAAAGCACATTGCTGGTATGCATCTTAGGACAAAATAATAACATTGCCATATATTAAGATGTGTCTGCACAAGTTACTTTCAGCTAATACAGCTCAAAAATGCCATTAAGTCTTGGATTAAGCCTTAAGTCTTGCCTGTTAAATTGGGGTAAGTGTTTTAAGAGTTGGGCCAGTTTTGTGCACTTAATCTCCAGCCAAGACCCTAATTGTGGATTTTTTAACAGGCCGAAAGCATGCAGTTTAAATCTCACATACATTACTAATGAATGAGCAATGGTTTATGCAATAAACAATATGGTGGAATACGTCCTGCTTTCTAAATAACTGAGCTAGTTGTTAGTCGCCGCACTTCACATCTTGAATGTCCATCTTCTAAAACAGGAAATTTGGGCCCCTTCAAAGGGTTGTGTTTTTAAATACTTCTTTGGAACAACTTATTTCCTGCTTTTCTCCAGTGGTAAACCACAAAAAAAAAAAATTGTAGTATTAAAGAATGTTCTTTAGAATAGATTTTGAGAAACGCCAGCTTTTTTCTTAGAGTAATGGAAAGATGGTTGGTTTAGATTTTTTCTAGTCATTCTGCTGTGGTGTGTGGTGTGAAAGCATAAAAGTTAAGGTGAAAGTGCATAAGAGCCTCAGTTGTCTTAAGTAAAGGCTGATGGACACATGGTGAGGACGCATTCATTTTTTACTCTTATTATTCAGTATGTGCATATAAATTAATAACATGCTCATATGTTTGCTTTTGGCAGTGAATTAGAAGCAAAAAGACTATTTGGACAGCGAATTATTATGAGATATTACTTCATTTTGCTGTCATCAACAATATGTAAATATTGCTCTGCCTTTTTAAATGATAAACATAATTAATGAGTTACTGTATAACACTTTCAGTTCTGAAGATTTTTGTGCTTTATTTTGCAGTTTGCTCTTTTGGTGTGGAAGTTGTTCAGGAGAATAATGTAAAAATAGCTGAAGCGGGAGAGAAGGTGAACCTTCCTTGCACATTTTCAAAGCTTCTGCAGGTGACAAAAGTATGGTTTAAACAAACAGCTGATGGAAAATCCCTACAAATTGTGTCTTTATATCTAAATCAAGAACCCAATTGGGAGTAACTACTCTGAGAATCGTTTTAATATCATGAAAGAAGATGGTTATTTTAATCTGACCATTTTAAGACAAAGCCGTCAGACTCAGCAATATATTACTGTGTAATCTCAACATCTTACAACATTGGAATGGGTTCAGGAACTCGATTACTTGTCAGAAGTAAGGCTTTATTTTTTATATTTATTTTTTTTGTTGTGTGTGTAGTGGCTGATGTTATGTGTTTTTCTGTCCTTTTCTCTACTCATGAAGATGCAGCCACAGACAGAGACACAACTTTTCATCAATCTTTGATAGACACTGGAGATTCAGTGAATTTGCAGTGCAGCTCTTCACTGAGAGCTGTGCAGGAGATCACAGCGTCTACTGGTTCAAGCAAAGCTCAGGAGACTCTGAAGGAGTGCTTTACACTAAAGTAAAGAGAAATGGCCGCTGTAAGAACAGCACTGAGTCTCAATTGCAGAGCTGTGTCTACAGTCTCCACAAGAACAACATCAGTCACTCTGATAATGGCATTTACTACTGTGCTGTTGCCGCATGTGGAGAAATACTTCTTGGGAGAGGAACCACTGAATATTAGAGGTAAGATAAAGGCAAAGCAATATATGGGTTAATTTTTTTATTTTTCTTAAGGAAAAACTTTGATTCATACAGTAGAGTGCAAGATACTGAATTTAATGTTAAAAAATAAACAAAACATTCTGTTAATATCTGAAGCATGTTATCTAAAATTGAAAACTTTAAACAAAGAGTACTTGATATAAACTCATTTTATTAATCTACAAATTACGTAAAATCTGTTCAATTTTGTTACAGAAAGTGGCGATTTATATCCTGCTCTTTTCGCACTTTTTGGAGTTTTAAATATTATATTTTTGGCCCTTGCTGTTTTTCTGGGAATCAAAATCTTCAGGGGTCAGAGAAAAAGTAAGACTTTGAGTACAACGTATTTATTGCAATACAAAGTAAGATTTAAAATACCACGTCCGCTATTTAAAATAACAATGTTTTTTTTTGTTTTTTTTCCAGCAGCTCAAGAAAATCCAGTAAGTACATAAGTTGATTTATCAATTTAATTGTTGTAATATAACTTATATTTAAAAATATAAACATTATTTTAATTTATAACCGATATATTATTTTCTTTTTTGCTCCCTCTTAATATTAGAACGAAGACAGCCTGAATTACGCAGCCATTTCTTTCAGTCAGAAACCTCTGAACACCAAAAGAGCAAGAGCAAAAATCACTCAAGAGCAATCTCTGTACGCACAGGTCAGATCACACCAGTGACATTCAACATTTTTCTTCTATGCAGTTGAAATATTTTTGTTATTTTTATCTTTTAAAAACTTATTTGGTTCCATTTGATTTGTAATCAATTTTATTACAGACCTACTTAAATTGATTATGTCCAGTATTTAAAGGAAAGGATTAAAAAGTATAAAGTTTTTTCTGACCTTCCAATGTCATCAAAATATATAATTGAAATATATAACTGGCCACCTCTACTGTATGTGTTACGGTGTTATTTTGGCTTCGTATTGCATTCTTATTGTTATGAATTTAGGTTTGTGCGATTGTGGAAAAACATGTGAATGACTCTTTTTGTATTATATGGAACTTTGAAATTTCATTTTACAATATGGTCCGTTTTACAATCTCTTTATGGATCACTTGTGCTGTATGATTTAATTGTGTCCTCTGAAAAAAATAAACATGTTTATCTTTTCAAATGTGTTTGTGTGAATGGTAATTTGCATCGTCAAATTACATTTCTTTAGGACTAATACTTAGGATTCTGACAAATTATTGATTGAAGTTCCAATGCCTTGCATTAATTATTTAACCCAAATATTTAAACTGTGGCACCTGGATATCATATTGTTAATGGAAAAATATTAGCCTGCATTTATTTAGTCTTTAACAAAAATACTTTAGTCCTGTTCAATTTAACTCATAGACTCTATTGCCACCAAGTGTGTGAGTTAAATCAAAAGATTTGTTACTTTACTGGTCTCCCTTCTCATGCTTCTGGTTGTTATTGTTCAGTTATTCATTTAATGTGTTTTTAGTTAATAGCTTATATTGATTGTTTGTTTTACCGTCGCCTCTGATATTTATTTTAAAATATGCACAATACACTGTACACATTTTATCAAAATGGTGTGCACCTTCAAATATGGCTTCCGTTTTATGCAATGAAGAATTGAATCTTAAGCTCTAAAAGTGACACTTTATTTAAAAGAACACAAAGCAAAACAACTCTGTGCCATAGAATGTATAAGAACTGCGCATGTACAGTAATGGAAGAATACAATTTATAGATTTTGTTTATGGTATGAACAAAGCAAATACAAATCATTATACAGCAAGTGAATAGTGCTATAAAATAATAGATATCCGCTTGTTAAGTGTGACGTTACACGAAGAAGCTTCCGGGTCCAAGCCACTATATATAACTGTATGGGGAGGACTCAAGAAATGGTAATAATAAACGTTTACAGAGTAATGTTATACTTTCAAAAATCACGATTGCAATATGTATATACATGCATGTGTGCACATATATACATGCATGTGTGCACATATATATATAAATATACATATATATAAGATTATATATATATATATAGATATATATAAATATACATATATATATATATATATATATAATATATATATATATATATATATATATATATATATATATATATATATTATATATAATAATATATATATATATATTAGGGGTGTAACGATTTATTGAGATGCAAAAATGTCACAATATGCCTCACGGCATTATGACGATTTTATTACGATAAGACTCCGTTTTTTCTTATTAGTTGAGCTGTTTGCATGTGAGTTCAGATGCTTGAACTAGCTGCAGTAACCCTAGCAGGCCAAGATAAGTGAAGTTGAAATACAGGATGGCCCATCCTCTCAAAGTCGGACCAACATTTCAGTTTACAGTCATTGCTTTAGACTCGTCCGCTTTTTGACACGCATACGGGTTAAACATAGCCAAAGTTTTAAAGTCTTTACATTGTTTTACATACTTTGCTCACGCACATGGATACCTCCTAATGATGTTGAAAGAGTCACATACTGTATTTCATAAGATACAATTCACCCAAAATGTCATTTGTCTTCATGTAATGATGTATTCGCGGGCCGCAAAATCATCGTGAGCTGTTACTACAGAGCGTGTCTACTTTAGTGAAACAGAACCTGCATTAGCTGTGAATAACAGGTAATAAAGTTGTAAATAACATTCAGGTTGTGGCACAAAGTGATCGTTAGGGAGCTGCGCGGGAAGTATGCACAGCACTTAGCAGTGAAAATAAAACAAAGCGTGCACATCATTTAAATAATCATATCACATTTTAGAGTTATGATTACAACAAGCATTTAATGTTTATTTTCCATAGCGAACCACAGTGTTGTGCATGAGAATAAATGTTTAACAGTGTCTGTATAACTATTTAGCCTATATAATATCAAATCTAATGCAATCTGATAATGACAAATGTCTGATTTACCAGTAAATAAATGGTCTAATAATATTGTCAATGACAGATGCAAGCCTCACATATTGTGAATAGTTGCATTCTGATGTCATCACTTTACTGTGCATTAATGACGGGACAAATTTAAAGTTTGTTCAAGTCCATTATTCAAAGTCTATTCAAAATGTAGCATTTCAACCAACAGTAACACTTACACACAATATTATTATTGTTGTTTTACCATATGTCTGAGAAATAACAATAATAATAGCCTACTCATATTCACCTTCTGATCTTATTATTAGCAAAAAAAAGTTCAAGTTCAAGATTAAGTTCAATTTATTTATATAGCACTTCTCTAACTGTCAAAGGCTGCACAAAAGCTTTACAGAGAAAAAAAAACAAAAAGGATATGAGCATAAAAACAGAGAAACAAACATACAGAGTGTAACCATAAAAAGAGCAAAAAATTAAAAAATAAATAATAAAAGAGTTTTTGCCTAACTAAAAGATGCTACCACAGTTGACCACACTAAGATTAAAAACAGGACCGTTTTGATTCTCTCCCCTAGGTACGTACCTGGGGTGATCTGAACTCCTCTAAGTTGCCCAACCTGGGGCATTTACAGCCTGACAAAATCATTGGGCCCAAATATAACAACCTCTGTTTTCTCCTCGTTTAGAAATAAAAGTTTTCAGAAAGCCAAGCTTTTACCTCCTACAGGCACAGTGACAAGGAGTTCACAACAGAGGACTCATTTTCCTTTTTGAGTGACAGATAGATTTGTGTATCGTCTTCATAAAGATGAAAGTGCAGGCCATATTTTCTGAAAATAGAGCCTAGTGAGAGCGTGTAAGTGAGAATAGTTAAGGTGCTAGAATCGAGCCTTGGGGAAAGAACACACGCTAACGTTGCCGTGGAGGAGGAAAAGTTACCAATTTTGACAAAAAACTTCCTATCGGATATGATTTAAACCATTTCAGCACTGTACCCCGAAGCCCAACCCAGGACTCTAGCCGAGATAATAACACAGAGTGGTCAATGGTATCGAAGGCTGCAGACAAATGCAGCAAAATTAAGGCCACATGATTACCAGCATCACTGAGGAGAGAGATGTCATTCAAAACTCT